>NC_081381.1:14955638-15143138 GCF_030684315.1 Stegostoma tigrinum | reverse complement strand
GCTGAGGACAATTTTGATACTAAAAGTGTGAAGATGAAGATATGACCTTGGTTATAAATCATAGACAGGGGCTGATTCCTGAACTTTCCCTCCCCTCTACTAGCAATTTCTTGTTTATATTTATCCTGAGCCAACACCAGTTTCAGTGCTTCAAGTCACAATCGTATGCTCACGTGGCTCAGTCTGGGCAAAACGTGATCAATTGCAAATTAGGCAAGCAAAGCTGAAGATGAATTTAGCCTGCACCTGTTATTCCAATCATCTGTCCATCAAAAAGGCAAATATGTGTATTCAGATAAGCAAAGAAGAAAACAAGAAAATCCAGCTCCTCTTTGAAAAATACCACGATTTTTTATTACCATCTGAACGCCTCAACAACATTCCAGCTTTTCAGAGGCAAAATGAGCACCCAATCCGCTGAAACAATCTTAGAAAGGTTCTGCAGAATTTGCAGTTAAATTGCTGATTTCCTCTCCTGTGATGCAGACATTCACAGGGCACCTATGAGTAAATACATCCAGCAGAGATTAGAAAAGATTACACATAACGCAACTACAGTGCATTAAAAGACTGGTTGGTTCAACTGGTCCACGCCAGTGTTTATCATCTATTGTTGCAATCTCTGCAGCAATCTATCACTTTTTAAAAGAGTTTCAAATGTTCAGGGAATAATTGACAAGATTTCTTTTACTGTGCAAACACCTTACAGCACTATTGATTAAACACTTCTCTTTCTGTGGGCAGCTTCTATTTAAAAGAACAGGCGGATTGCAATCTCCTGGAATTACAGTCCTCATAGCAAATAGACATCTTCCAGTGGGTTCCTGTATCCTGTATCCTGTCTAGCTACTAAGCAACTTAGAGTGACTACCTCCAGCAACCTCCCTTAACCATTAGACCGTTTCCTAAATCATTGCCAGCACTGAAGCTAATTCTGATGATTCTTGTTCTCCCAGACCGTGACAGGCAAATTCTACTGGAACCCATAAAAGACTGTGGGATGATTCTCTACAACTAAACTCATAGAGTCATACAGCACAGAAACTGACCCTTCGGCCCATCCGCTCCACGCCAATCATAATCCCAAACTGAACTATTCCCACCTGCCTGCTCCAGGCCCATATCCCTCCAAACATTCCTTATTCAATTATGAATCCAAATGTCTTTTAAACATTGTAACAGTGCCTGCATCTGCCTCTTCCTCTGGAAGTTCATTCCACATGTAAACTACTGTCTGTGTAAAATAATTTCCCCTCAGGTCTTTTGAAAATCTTTTTCCACTCCTCTATGCCTCCTAGTCTTGAAATCCCCCATCCTAGGGAAAAGACACCTTATCTGTGCCCTCATTATTTAGTAAACCTCTACAAGGTCACCACCCCACCCCTCAACTTCCTATGCTCAAGTGAAAAATCCCCAGCCTATCCTTCTAACTCAAACCTTCAATACCTGGCAACATCCTGGTAATCTTTTCCGAACCTTCTCCAGCCTGATAATATCCTTTCCAATAACAGGGTGATCAGAACTGGACATAATACCCCAGAAGAGGCCTCACCAACATCCTGTACAACCTCAACATGACATCCCAAATTCCTATACTCAAAGGTGTGGGCAGTGAGGGCAAGTGCACTAAAAACCTTAAACTAGAGACCATAGCTCTCCTTTACCTTCTGTGGCAGTTCACAAATCCAAGCAGCTCCCCTCTCTCCACTGACCATGCACAAACTGCACCCTCTCTGTGGTATTCCTTGATTCATAGGGACACCTGTAGCCTGATCTCACATAAAACTTTCACTGCCCTCCTCCCCAAGGCAATGTCAAACACACTAGTTCTTGCATCCAGACAGAAATATTGACTATCAATTCTTGACTCCAATTCTCTTCCACCTTAGGAGTAAATGGACAGCATACAGTTGAAATGGACAGTTTACAGCACAACACCTTCTCAACACCTTTCTAGAACTCTGGAAAACAGTCAACTCATTGCTAGCTCAGAAGCTGCTGTTGGTGCCTTCAGCCATCTCCCAGGAGCACAATCTCCCTTCGACAACCAAACCAGGCCAGCTGTCAGGAAAACTTCAGAATAGGCCAGATGACCTCTCACACTCTGGAGCAGACATGATTAGTGGCACGGTGGTTCAGTGCTACCTCACAGCACCAGGCACCTGGGTTCAATTCCACCCTCAGAAGACTGTCTGGGTGGAGTTTGCAGATTCTCCCCGTGTCTGCATAAGTTTCCTCCAGGTGCTCTGATTTCCTCCCACAGTCCAAAGATGTGCCGCGGAGGTGGATTGGCCATGTTAAATTCGTCCATAGTGTCGAGGGATGTACAGGCTAGTTGGGTTAGACGTGGGAAATGTGGGGTTCTGGGGATAGGGTGGAAAGCTGGGTCTGGGTGGGATGTTTTTTGGAGGGTTCGTGTATACTTGATGGGCCAAATGATTTTTTTCTGCACTGTGGTGGTTCAATGATGTGTCAAATTATCATTTCTGTGCTGTGAACCCCCTACGATTCTGTAAATCTATGACTTCCTTGGCATTATCTTAATATCAAGGTACATAACCATCTTATAAACTTCACAATTGTAACAATGTATCATGGTCCTAATCACAGGCATCATTGCTTTTTCTGTCAGCCAGCTAACTGAGCTACTCTAAAGGATCTGTATAATACAAACACAGTAGTTTACTTTTAAGGTTAGAAGCTGCTTGGTGAGAAGAAATGCTTGATCAGAGAATCTACTTCACTGAAGTGAATAGAATATCTCTGATTTGTTAAGTTTATATCCATGCTGACTGTGTAATGCAATACCGACACCTTGATAGCTCTAGACTGGTGACATGCACATAAACGAAATGAACTCTTGTGCCTTTCTCAAATAAGAGTTCTGTCTCATTGTCCAATCTTTATGCATAGCACAATGCAAGATGTATGTGGCATTCATCTAGTGTATGACTCCACTTAGTTGTCACTTGCACACTCAAATATTCCCATGTCAGTGAAAGTCAGCAGACAATTGGCCCCTATCTAGACACTTATTCCCGTCAGCATTGGGATGCAATGAGTTGGACTGAAGAGTCTGTTTCCATACTGTGTGACTCTATAGAATATCTGTAACTTAGGTGGAGTCATACAGAACAGAAGAGGCCTTTCAGCCCATCAATTCTGCAACAACCTCCCTACACTGGTTACATTTTCCCACACTTGATCCATAGCCCTGAATGTTATGACACTTCAAGGCACATCCAAGCAACTTTAAGGGTTGTGAAACCCCTGTCTCAACCACCCTCCCAGGTAGAGCATTCTTAGATTCACACCACCCTTTGGGTATGTACGTATTTTTCCTTAAATTCCCTCTAAACCCCCAAAGCTTCACCCTAAAATTATGCACCTTGCTATTGACCCTTCAATTTAGGGAAACAATTGCTTCCTGTCCTCTCTGCCTATGCCTCTCATAACCTTATAAACTTAAGTAGGTCTCCTCTTAGCCATCTCTGCTCCAAAGTAAACAACTCATTGGATTAGTATCTTTTTTACAAATTGGATTCCAACATCAGGGAAGGTGAGTGTTGGTTTCTCCTGTGAAGGGTTTTCTTTGAGAAAACACAGTCAGAGAGTCCTTCCAGAACTGCAGTTTAGCTCTAAAGTTTTGTCAGAGAAGTGGTGACTGCGGACACCTGTGGTATTAATGGAAAGATGTTTATATTATTGGCTTTGATTGGTAGAGTAAATGTGAAGGGTATTATCTTTGTTTTCCCTTCCTAAAAATCTAGATTTGAGCAAGTTTTTAAAAAATATTCAGGTCAGAAGACTCCAGTGTTGACCTTGAAATGTCAACGAAGATGGATTCAGGGCAGTTTAGGGAACAAGTCAGCTCAGCAGAAGGATTTAGTTTGTGTAACATCCAAGGCAGGAGAATTCAGTTATAAATCTTCACATTATTAGAACTGAGAAAGTTTAGGCTCTCAGATTTATAAAAAGTTCATATCAGCAGTTTTAGAAAGGATTCATTAAATTGTCTTCATGGTCAGCAGCAATTAAACTGTCAAGAGTCAGTTCAATAAAGTCCTAAAGAGTTGAGATAGAGGTATAATTTCTTTGCACATGAGCCTATGTAACAAGTTGCATTGGAAATGGGTTAGCTTTAGTTTTGCTGGGTGTTTTAGATCTTGCTAACTCTCTTTCACATTGAGATATCTTGGCTTTCTTTTATTTCTTATTTCAAGTAATTATCTTCTGTCCTAATGTTAAAGAAAAGTCTGCAGCCTCATCATGAACATCAAAATATTGTATTTTCCAGCCAAGTTCTGGGTGGTGAGATGTGCTTTATGCTAATGAGCAGCACAAGACTTATTAGCATGGATTAGCGTGCCTTATTGCTTTCATTATTACGTGATCTCACCGTGTTACTGCGTAATTTCCTGTTCTCCCTGATACTGGAAGGAAACTAAACACGAAGATTTCCAACATGAAAGCCAGGAGAGGTACCTGGTGACTCCAGTTTACCACTAGCTCCTCTAGAGTTCCATTCTAGACACCGAGTGCCAACACCCCTGAGTACACTTAATGGGCAGTGACTGCTGGGCACCCCATATCCACACAAGTTGGCATCTGACATGTCCAAGCCTCACCACAGCATCATGGTTCATCTCTGTTCCACTTACTATACAGTTCTGCACTTCAATGTTGCACTTTGGAACGCACCAGAACTTCTCAGTGCAATGTTGTCACAAGGACAATTTACATGCAGGGACAGGTCCCAGCTTATGAACTGGAGCTCACATCTCAAGCCTTCTCACTCACTCTCTTAGGCCACATTCACTTCGTACATGACTGGATGCTCACTGCAGTCCTGCCTCGCCCTGCCTTTTTGCATTGTGCTCAAAACCAGACCTTGAAGGCTCACTGCCCTTCTGTCTTGCTGTGCTGTTTATCATAGATGCAAAGGAGTCAAAGGAGTGGACAAGTTGTTCAACAGCATCATCTTACCTCCATGCCACACCTACAGCAAGTCATATCTGGAAGGTGGCCACAGTTGTTGGAGGTCAGTCATCTCAGGTCCATCTCTGCAGGAGTTCCTCAGGGTAGTGTCTTCAGCTACTTCACCAGTGACTTTCCCTCAATCGTAAGGTTGGAAGTGGGAAGGTTCGCCAACGATTGCACAATGTTCAACACCATTCACGAATCCCCAGACACTGAAGCAGTCTGTGTTCAAAGGCAGAAAGATCTGGACAATATCCAGGTTTGGGCTGACAAGTGGCAAGTAACATATGTGCCATGCAAACACCAGGCAATGACAATTTCCAATAAAAGACAATGTAACCACTGCCCCATGACATTCAATGGTTGTTACCAGCAGTACAGACCACTTGGAGCTGTTTAATCCTGAGAAAAGAGAAATGGAAGGATAGAGAGATAAAATTGAATGATACAGCTGATAGTGCTGGTACAGAAGCAGCAAAAGGTGGAGTGGTGTCTCCCATGAGCATGTAGGCCGTGCTAAGGCCACACAGGGTCAGGGCTGAATGGCCTACACCTGCTATATTTTTCTATGTTTCTAAAACTCCCCCTGACCTCACAGTAGAGGAGCACTGTTGGAGGGAAATGACAGTAACCCTGTCTCTGGTCAGATTCAGTTGTGGTGATAACATGTATGTAGTAGAAGGCTTAAGTTTAATGGACATAGATGGCATTTTCAGGTCTTGCTTTGTCACGTCATTTTTTTTATTTATTCAGCCATGGAATGAAGGCATCTCTGGCTAGACCAGCATTTATTGCCCATTCCCAGTTAGTTAAGAGTCAGCACATTGGTAAGAATAGGAGCCATTAGTGAACCTGATGGGTAACCAACAATTGGCAACAGTGTCATCATTAGACTCTTAATCCCAGCTTCCTTATTGAATTCAAAACCCACTATTTCCCATGGTGGGGTTTGAACCCAGTTCCCCAGAACATTAGCTGAGTTTATGGGGTAATGTTTCTGGCGATAATACCATTAGGCCATCGCCTCTCCATGATGGCGATTGAGAAGAAGTCTCTGGCATTACTTGAATTGATCTGTTAGCTCAATCCCATAGAACATGGCTTCGAGCATGGCAACACCTTAAATAACACATTTTGAAGGAACGGAACTTTTGTTTATCAATAGGCATTTTGCAATCTATCCCACAATAGAAGAGGCCAGTGTCAAACCAGACTGGTGGGGGGACCAGAGCAATTCACACCCATTTAGTAACTAAGGTCATACATTTATCAAATCCACTCGCCAAAGTCTCCACAAATGTCCAGTGGCACATCACGCTAGAAGATCCATCACAGCTGCGGCTGAGACAACTAACTTCCACTGGAATCCAACACAATAGCATGGCTGTTTTCCATTGCCAGATTTAATTTCTGGCCCTAAAAGCTGTGAAGCTATTTCTTGTTGCCCTGACTCCAATATTAAAATATGGTTCGAATAGTGAGTTTTTTTTAAAAGCTTCTTTGTTTTGGCCTTCATTCGATTAGACTACTGATCCAATGTTATGGCTAAACAAAAATCCCAGTGCCAAGTATCTGAGCCATTCTTCTGGAATGCTGCTATTAAAGCTACTTCATAATCACTGTTGTCAACAAATGCTCCCCGTGGGAGCTGCAGAATCTTTTCCCTTAACCTTTTAGTCAAACATCGTTACCCTTTTCTCATGTTTTTTTTCCTCCGTCGCTCTTGAATCTCACTTGTTTGTCCAATACGAGTCATTTGTAGGAAATAAATATGGTTTCTGCGCATGAAAAATGCAAAACCAGATCAAACCACATTCCTTGTCGGACTCCAAGACATTTCTTTGGATGCTTGACTGTGGCTGTTGTGTGTTTTACAAGTGCTTGCAGATGCTTTGTATTAGAGACACACACCAGTAAGGAGCCTTTCACAAGGAAGGAAATGTTTTGTCGGCAAATCCTAAACTGAGTCCCATGTCAAGAAAAACACATAAATTAGAATTAGTGCCTCATGGTCCAAAACCCCGCTGATGTTGGTAAAAAGTTATAAACTGTGCTGCAATTGAATGAATAGCCAGCAACAACAATTCACAACTAAACGAACTGATGTTGCAAAAGCAGATCGTTCCAGCTACTCCCATTGTATATTTTGTAATAACCTACAGACCAGTGCACATAATCGCAGCATCATGTGGGTTTATAAGAGACCTAAGGGGAAACTTCTTCACACAGAGGGTGGTGCCTGTATGGAATGAGCTGCTAAAGGAGGTGGTGGAGGCTGGTACAATGACAACATTTAAAAGGCATCTGGATGGGTACATGAATAGGAAGGGTGTAGAGGGATATGGGCAAAGTGCAAGTGAATAGGACTAGATTAATTTAGGATGTCTAGTTGGCATGGACGAGTTGGACTGAAGGTCTGTTTCCGTGCTGTATATCTCTATAACTGTATGTTAAATTTCACCGTGATGATCCATAGAGTATGCAGATATTACACACATCCAAGGTGGTTACTGTAAGAGCTTGTCAACAACTTGCACCTTTCTAAACTGCACAGGAAACCTTGAAATTTTAAGGCAGAATGAGGATAGCGGCAGAGAATGGTGGACAATTCGGAGGTGACATGGAGGTTAGACATTCAATGGAGTTCTGGTCTTTTATTTTAAATATTTTTAAGGCACAGGTAAATAGATTCTTGATTACCAAGAGGATGAGCACGCACGGGTATTCTGCAGGAATGTGGAGTTGATGTTGAAATCAGATCAGCCATTATCTTACTGCAAGTCTGGAAGGGCCGAGTGGCCTACTGTAGTTCCTTGTCTGCATGCTTGTCTGCACTCTCAGGTGGATGCAACCTATGCGATGATCTTATCTGAGAAAGGACAAGGGACCTCTTCTGTTCCCCTGGATCATATGGGATCCTGCAAAGTGCAAATTTGGTCTTGCAATTCTCTCGTTTACACAAGTGACTGTAACTTCACTAGTATAATTTTTAATTGGCCATAGAATGCTTTGGGAAATTCTGAGATCCCAAAAAGAGCTGTGTAACTCCAAGCTCTTTTTCTAGCTGACAGCTATCTGGAGTCAACAATCCCAATGGTTCCTCTGTTAATGTAAAGAAGATGTTTTCACCAAGTAATATTCCTTGCTGCCTTTGAAAAACTGGGCAAAAGGATGCTCCCTCTGTATGGGCCGGTAGATAGCATGACTCTATCAGCTAAAGCAGTGTGAGTGTCAGTCTTTTCTTCTTGTGAAGAATTGCACAGCAAATTAACAAAAGCATAGCCAGCCACATGGAGTACTGGGGAGATGATTGGTCTCCTTATTAACTGAAGGGTATAAATGCATTTAAAGCAGCTCAGAGAAGGTTCACTTGACTCAGTAGTTAACACTCGATTCCAGACTCAGGCAACTGTCTGTGTGGAGTTTGCACATTCTCCCCGTGTCTGTGTGGGTTTCCTCCGGGTGCTCCGGTTTCCTCCCACAGTCCAAAGAAGTGCAGGTTAGGGTGGATTGGACGGGCTAAATTGTTCCGTAGTGTCCAGGGATAAGCAGGCTAAGTGGATTAGCCATGGGAAGTTACAGGGAAAGGGAATGGGATGCTCTCCTGAAGGTCGTTGCAGATGTGATGGGCCAAATGGCTTCTTTCTGGATTGTAGGGATTCTATGATAATAGTGGGAATAGGTGGGTTATCTTAAAAGGAAATATTGGACAAATGAGACTTGATCTCTGAACTGCTTCCCACACATTCACATTCTTCAGTAAATGAGGAGACCATGATTATACTCAGTATTCCACATGGCTGGAGATGCTTCTGCCAATGTGTGTGCGTTTCTTCACAGCAAGAGGTGAAGTATTTGAAGCATACAGAATTCTGAAGGAACATGGAAGCATGTGTATGGAGAGCACGTCCCCTCTTCTGGTAGAATCCGAAACAAAAAGTCATTGTTTAAAATTAAAGACGTGACCCTTTTAAAACTGAGGTGAAGAGAATTCCTTTCCTCACAGAGACTTGAGAGTGTTTGGAGCTCTCTGCGTCAAGAGGTGATGGAAACAGAGTCTTTGAGTTGGTTTAAGGCAGAGGGAGATAGACCCCTGCTAAAGGAGGGGATAAAAGGTCATTGGTGATAGGCAGGAAACATGATGAGGTTATTTTTTATTCATTTACAGGATGAGGCCATCACTGACCAGGCAGCATTTATAATCCATCCCTAATTGCCCAGAGGGCAGTTAAGAGTCAACCACAACGCTGTGGGTCTGGAGTCACATATAGGCCAGGCCAGGTGAGGATGGTAGTTTCCTTCCCTAAGGCTTTTTGTTGGACCAGATGGGTTTTTCTTGACAATTGACAATGGATTCATGGTCATCATTAGACTCTTTAATTCCAGATATTTATTGAATTCAAATAACACCATCTGCTGTGGTGGGATTTGAACTGGGTCCCCAGAATGTTATCTGAGTCTCTGGATTAATAGTCCAGCAATAATACCACTAGGCTATTGCCTCCCCCCTGTTATAATGAAATCAGACCAGACAAAATGTCATTGTATGATGGAACAGGCTTGAGTCGGTGAATGGCCTTGTGCAGGTACCCTGTGTGAGAGGAGATCTGCTGATCTGGTCAAGGCTAATATTGATTACACCAGGTTGCCAATCCAGCAAACACCACAAGATATTTGTGCCGAAGCTACAGTGTGACACAACTCATGGTCTTGCTTAAGGATAATGAAAGTTTGGTAGGTCACAGCCAGCATAATGCGTGCATTTTGGGAATTTGCACTCTAGGAGGGACGTGATTGCACCAGAGAGGGTGAACAGGAGATTTACTGAGGTGTTGCCAGGCTGGAGAGATTTGATTATGAAAAGAGATTGGGTAGACTGGGATAACAAGGTGTGGAGCCGGATGAACACAGCAGGCCAAGCAGCATCTTAGGAACAGGAAGGCTGACGTTTCGGGCCTAGGCCCTTCATGAGAATTTCTGATTTCTGATGAAAGGTCTAGGCCCAAAACGTCAGCTTTCCTGCTCCTAAGATGCTGCTTGGCCTGCTGTGTTCATCCAGCTCCACACCTTGTTATCTCAGATTCTCCAGCATCTGCAGTTCCTATTATCTATTGGGTAGACTGGGGCTGTTTTCCTTGGAGCAGATAAGATGGAAGGGGGAGCATGATTGAGAAGTTTAAAATTATGATGGGCATACGCAAGCTAAACAAGAAGAAAGCTTTCCCTTTGATGAAGGAATAAATCACCAGGGCATATAAACTTAAGATTAGGAGCATGCGGTTTACTGGAGATGTAAGGAAAAATATTTTCACTTGAAGGGTGATGGAAATCTGGAACTCACTGCCTATAGGGGTGGTAGAGGCAAAAGCTGTCATAACATTGAGGAAATACTTAGATACGTGCTTTTGATACCATGGCATGCAAGGCTATGGACCAAATATTGGAAAATGGGATTAGAATGGTTAGATGGTTGTTTCTGTTTGGTGTAGATTTAATGGGCTGAAAGGATAATTCTGTGCTGTAGATCTCTATGACTCCATCACATCACCCTTTGTCTACTTTAACAATAGTTGTTAGTAGCCCCTTAGCCAGATTGTAACATCAAATTGTCAGTTTGGTCTGGAGTCATAATGATGCAGACATACAACGAGGGAAAAATGAGCAGTGCAACAGCCGATGAAATATATTGTGAGGTTTGTTTAATAATGAAAGTAAGTTTCATTTCAATTTGGTTTTGCATTTTTGGAGCAGCCATGTCCTTTTAGTTTGTTGTCCAGTAGGTGTTCGCATTGATAATGTTACTTTAGTGTGGCCTTATGACAGCGCAAATATCTTGACTGTTTAAAGCCAGAGTGTTATCCAACTTGTCACAATGGAAATAAGGGGGAGGTGATGGCCTGGTGGTATTATCGCTGGACTGGTAATCCAGAGACCCAGATAATGTTCTAGGAACCTGGGTTCAAGTCCTGCCACAGCAGATGGTGGAATTTGAATTCAAGGAAATATCTGGAATTAAGAATCTAATGATGACCATGAATCCATTGTCAATTGACAGAAAAACCCATCTGGTTCATTAATGCCCCATAGGGAAGGAAACTGCCATCCTTACCTAGTCTGGCCTACATTTGACTCCAGACACATAGCAATGTGGTTGACTCTTAACTGCCCTCTGGGGCAATTAGGGATGGACAATAAATGCTGCTTAGCCAGTGACACCCTCATCCCGCGAATGAATAAAGAAAAAAAAATTGCCAGAAATAAAACATGTAAATATAGCTTAAAGACTTGATTCTTGGTATTAAATGTACCCCCTCCTAAAGAATCACAGAAGTCTTACTGTGCAAGAGGATGCTACTCAGCCCATCATGTCTACACTATCTCTTCAAATGTGCATCATTACCAAACACCAATCTTATGTATTTTTCCCACACCCCTGCACACTATTTCTATCCAAACAATCATCCAATGCCTCTTGAATGTCTCAATTTCCTCCACCATGCCATATCTACTGGCTGTGTGAGTTAGGTTTTTTCTCACTACATTTGCTCCTTTCGCAAATCACCTTAAGTTCGTCCCTTCTTGTTGTTTTTCTTTTCATGAGCCAGAGCAGCCTTTCCCCATCCACTTCAGAGCCATATTTGGAGTAAGATAAACTTCTACCCATTGCTCAATGTTCTGCTCAAACCCTATGCACCATGTTGTTTAATTTAGTTGCTTTACTTGGGATTATCCAATTTAACAGATGGGCTCATTAGGACCACACACTGGCAGAGGAAGACATTTCTCAGAGGTCATTAGCATCACCGCCCACAGGCCCTTATATGGGGTATCAGCAGGTTTGGTTATCCCGTAGACCCACAGAGGCTGCATTTAAAAACAATTAGGACAGTCTAAATGCAAATAAATCTCCAAGGGCTTGCTCATAGCTGCTTTCCCAGCCCTGTTTATTGCACCAATTGCTATTGAATTACCAGCCAGATTCCGGTTCAGAATTCTGCTTCCCTGCAGGACGCAAGATTCAATTGTTTCTGCCTCATCCCAAGTTGGTAGCCCTGGTGTGAAATGATGAGCATTTAACACTGAGCTGCTGTTGGAACAAACGACAAGGCATAGTTAATTTTGTCCTTTTGCTCAGCACTTTCTGGTTAAAGGTTATCAGGGGATTGCTGGGTATATCAGTAATTAGATCCACTGCGTTTTATTGAATAGCAAAGTGTACTTGAGGGGCTGAATGACCTACTCCTGCTCTACATTTGTATGTATTATTGTATAGTTTAATACACTTAAGAAATAATCAAATACTGGTAAAGATACAGAATTTCTCTCCTCACTATCAAGGCTGTTAACTATTTTCAAATAGGCTGACAGATTCTTTGAAATATTGAAATGCCATGTAAACATCTCAGTCTGATAACATGGTGGAATTTAAAAGCCTTTCTTAAAGAGAGACAGCAAATTCAAAGGACCAGATTTATGCTTCTGGATTTCATTTAATGAATGGGGTCATTTGCTATTCCTCTGTGCAATAGCAATGCATCACACACCTTCCTTTTATTGACATTTCCAATCAACTTTTTCAGGGGCATTATTACACAGCCTGGAGTAAGTCTAACCCTAACCCAGACCTTTGGCATAAAGACACTATCGATGCACCACAAGAACCCTCCATCTCTTTGGCATGCCTAAGGGGATAGAATTTGGTCTCAGGTCATACTACAATTCGCTTCAGAGGAGCTGCTCATTAGACATTGAGCCAATAATTAGACATTGTGCCTAAACACTTCCATTGGCTCAATGTCAGGGGAAATCTTCATGAGCACATTTCCAATCTTGCTACAAATCACACAGTTCACCCTCTTTGGCTGCTTTGGTGTGCCAGCCCCCTGCCAGTTACAGAATCATCCAATTTTACAGCACAGTGTCAGCTGAACAGGAGGTGATGGCCTAATAGTGTTGTCACCAGGCAATTAATGAATCAGGGGCTAAATCACACTATAGCCTGCGATGGAATTAAATCTCTAAGATTGCTATGGAGATATTGCTGATTATAGTCAGGAAAACTAAACCAGTTCATTAATGTTCATTAGAGAAGGAAACTGCCATCCTCATGTGGCCTGCCATATATGTGACTCCAGACCCACAACAATGTGGTTGACTCTTAACTACCCTTTGGCCAATTAGGGACAGACAATAAACGCTGGCCCAACCAGCAATCCCCTCTGCAATGAATTTTAAACCAATGCAATGGATCGACTCTGTGAAAGGGCTATCCACTAAGTGTTGTTCCCTAGGCCTTTCCCCAAACCATTTAACAACTATTTATTCTTATTCAGAGATATGAACTTCAGGTCCTCATAGCTTGTGGTGAGACATCCCACCCTCAAATACCTCCTAAATTTTCTGTTTGTTTGGTGACTGTTGTGATTATAAGCCAGGTAAACCTCATAGTACATGAATTCCCTAATTGGGACTGTAATTTGGGTCCAATCAGGGAGCCCTGGCTGACAGATATAAACAGGAGCATCAGAGGCTCTGCTCACTCTGAGAGCTGGCTCTGAGGCAGCTGGCTCTGTGTCAAGTACTATGCACATGTGAATAATATGTGGCTTGGCAACAGAATACTAGTCTCTGTGGAGTTATTTCAGTGACAGTCTTAAATTTGTGACTTTGAGTAACCCTGATCAATTAACATAGCATAGGGCAAAACAGCTGAGAGAGATGAGTGTGTGTTTTAGAGACTGACATGGGAGAAGTGGGTTTCACTTCTTAGGGCACTGGCACCAATACTGAGGAAGGGAAGTTGTACCATTCTTATGCCCTACATCTGAATCATGCCGGGATCAATGCCTTGAGAGCTGTGTAACTTGGGAGGTAGAGAAGCCTTTAAATTGGAGGCAAGGGATCGAATTTGGCAAGGTGTGGTGAAGAGTCGAGACAAGGCAAAAGAAGGAATTAAATGATGTGCAAAATAATAAACAGATCAGGACAGGAAGTGATAGAAAGTACATATCTATGCAAATCAGCAAATAAGACTAGATACAAAAATAACAAAAGTGCAAAACTTAAGTTTCTGCATTTTAATGCATGTAACATTCAAAACAAAATAGGTGAACTTCCAGAGTGAATTGATCAAAAACGAGTGTGATCTAATGGCTATTAGAGTCACTGCTGCAGGATGACATTGACTGGGACAGGAATATTGAAGGCTATGTGGTCTTCAGAAAGGACAGGAAGCTCGGAAAAGGTGGAGGGGATGGTTCTGTTAATGATGATACCAGGACAATAGAGAGAAGTGACTTAAGTTCAGGAAATCAGAAGGTTGAAATGGTTTGAATAGATATAAGGAATAATTAAGGGATCATTGTGTGAGAGGTATACGGGGCCAGCTAAAAGTAACCTTATAGTAGGATGCAACATCAAAGAAGAAATAATGGGAGCTTGTCTGAAGGGTATGACAATAATCATGGGAGATTTTAATCTATGTATAGACTGAAAAAAACAGTAAAATTACCCTAGATGAGGCATTCATTGAAGTTTACAGGGTAGTTTCTTAAAACAGCATATCCTGGCACCAGAGAGCAGGCCTGGCTTGGGCAATGAGGTAGGATTAATTAATGAACTTAGACTGAAGGCACCCCTCGGTAGCAATGATCATAATATAAATTTCACATAGGGTTTGAGGGAGCAAATAGAGAGTCTAAAGCTAATGCTTTAAACTTAAATAAGGAAAATTATGGGTGCGTGAAAGCTGAGCTAGCAAATGTGAACTGGTAATTCTGGTTAAGGACTATGACAACAGAGACACAGCAGAGTACGTTAATGGAGCTATTTCCGAATGCACAGAAGAGCCACTATCCAGTGAGAAAGAAAGGTTCCAAGAGGGTAGGCCACAGCTGGGGCACTGTGTGCGGTTCCAGTCTCCACACTATCAGAAGGATGTGACTGCACTGGACCGGGTGCAGAGGGAGATTCACCAGGATATTGCCTGGGATGGAGTATTCAGTGACAAAGTGAGACTGGATAAGCTCAGGCTGTTTACTTTGAAGGAGAAGGTAGAGAGGGGACCTGATAGAGGTGTATAGGATTGTGAAGGGATGGACGGGGGGATAGGAAGCAGCTGCTCCCCTTAGTTGAAGGGTTAAGAGCTAGGTGACATAATTTTAAAGGGAAAGGCAGGTAGCTTACGGCGGATTTGAGGAAACAAATTTTTGCTGAGAGTAGTGGGGGTCTGGAATGCACTACCTGAAACGATTGTTGAGGTGGTAAACCTCACAATCTTTAAAAAGTCCTTGGATGTGCGCTTGAAGTGTCACAATATTCAAGTCTACGGGCCAAGTTCAGGAAAGTGGGACTAGCGTAAAATGCGGTATATTTTGGAGGTACAGACACAATGGGCCGAAGGGCCACTTGTATGATTCTATTGGGAAGACCCACTATCCAAAGTTAACTAAAAATCTTTAAACTTAGTGTGAAAGATATAATACTTAATTGTGCAAAGAATGGTGGCAGATCAGAAAATTGAACAGAATATAAAAACGGCAGAGAATGAAGAAGAGGTTAATAAGGGTTGAAGAATTAGAATATGAAAGGAAGCTAGCCAAAATATAAAGGCTATAAAAGTTGCCTCAGCTACTTAAAAAAGAGAGTTAGCAAAGTGAGTGTTGTTCATGTAGAAAGTGAGTGTGCAGAATTAATAATGGAAGATGAGGAGCTGGCTGCTAAATTGATGAGGCATTTTGCATTGGTCTTCAGTGAAGAGGATGTAAGTAATATCCCAGAACTGTTTCTCAATCAGGAATTGGAAGGAAGGCAGGAGATCAACAAAATTTCATTCATCAGGGAAATAGTATTCAGCAAATTTTGGAACTGTAGTTTGACAACTGCTTGATTCCTGATGGACTTCATCCTGGCGTCTTGAACAAAATAGCTAGTGATACAGTTGACGCAATTATTTTAACATTTTAAACTTGACTGGATTCAGGGAAAGTTTAATTAGATTAGCAAATAGCTAATGTAATTCCTTTGTTCAAAAAGAGAAGGAGACAAAAAGTAGGAAACTATAGGCCACAAACAAAAAAGAAACAGAAATTGCTGGGAAAATTCAACATTGGCACGGTGGCTCAGCGGTTAGCACTGCAGCCTCACAGCACCAGGGACCTGGGTTCGATTCCACCCTCGGGTGACTGTCTGTGTGGAGTTTGCACAGTCTCCCTGTGTCTGTGTGGGTTTCCTCCGGATGCTCCGGTTTACCCCCACAGTCCAAGGTTGTGCAATGTTGGTGGATTGGAATGTTTCGATTAGGTGGGTTATGCAGGGGTAAGGGGAATGAATTGGGGTGGTTTGCTCTTTGGACCAGTGGTGTGGACTTGTTGAGCCGAATAGCCTGTTTCCACACAGTAGGGCTTCTATGAATCTGTCGAAAGAAAGCAGAATTAATGTTTTGAGTTCAGTGATACTTTTTCAGAACTGATTGTAACGAGGAAGTTGGTATATATGCTAAAGGTGGGGTATGGGGAGGAATAAACCATAGGTGAACATAGACACCAGAGAGAGAGAAAAACAGTTAGGCAGCTGACCGAATAGGTAAAGATCAGCCTAGGAGAGTCAGTAGCTGCTCATGGGGACCATTAGTAGCTGACAATGTGTTAGTTATGCTGGCAGCCCTTGTGATGGCCAGTTAGTTTAACATCTGTCATCAGAAACATGTTGGAAACTATTGTTAAAGACATGTGACAGGGGATTAGATACATTCAAGTTAGTCAGGCAGAATCAATTCAGTTTTGTGAAATGGAAATCATGCTTAAACAATTTATTGACGTTCTGCAAAGACATTGCATGTACAGTCAATAATGGGGAACCAGAACACTTAGATTTTAAGAAGGCATTTGATAGCCCACCACAGCAAAGATTATTCAAAAAATTAAAAGCTCCTGGTGTAAGGGATACCATATTAACAGGAATAAGAGGTGAGATATCTGGTGGGGAACAGACTGTAGATGTAAATGCATGACTTTCAAATTGGCAAGTCACAACAAGTGAGGTACTACAAAGATTTGCAACCGGAATTCATCTCTTTGTAATTTATAGAAATGATTTGGGTGAAGGTATTCTTGCTAAATTTGTTAATGACACAAAGATAGACAGAAAGTAAGTCATGACAACGTTATAAGGAGGCAACAAAAGAGCCAGACAGATGAATGGAAGAATTCCTAGGGTAGGGGAGGTGGGTACAATTACAACATGTAACAGGCATCTGGATGGGTACATGAATAGGAATGGTTTAGAGGGATATGGACCAAATGCTGGCAAATGGGACTAGACCAGGTTGGGATGTCTGGTTGGCTTGTACAAGTTAGTTTGAAAAGTCTGCTTCCGGACTGTACGAACCCATGACTCTAAGATGTGACAAATGGAGTGCAATGTGGAAAAATGTGAAATTGTCTCTTTTGGCAGGAAGGATACAAAATAAGCAAATTATTCCGATGATGAGAGATTTCAGAGCTCTAAGATGCAGAGTGAAATATGTGTCCTACTATATACATTGGTTTTGGTTAGCAAGCAGATGCAACCATTAATTCGAAAAGGAAATGGAGTGTTCTCGTCTATCATCAGGCAAATTGAACACCAGAGTTAGGAAAACCAAAAGAGCTGTGGATGCTGTAAAACAGGAACATAAACAAAGTTGCTGGGAAAACTCAGCAGGTTGGGCAGCATCTGTGAAGGAAAAAACAGAGGTCACGTTTTGGATCAAGTTCTGAGGAAGGCTCACTGCATCCGAAACATTAACCAGAGTAAGGAAGTCCTGCTTCAGTTACACAGAGCGTTTGTGAGATTACTTCTGGAGTACTGTGTTCAGAACTGGTATCCTTATTTAAGGAAGGATCTGAAAGTATTGGAAGCCATTCAGAGAATATTTACTAAACTAATACTTGGAACAGGTAGTCATCTTATGAGGAAAGGTTAGATGAGCTTGGATTATATCAGTCGGAGTTTAGAAGAGTTAGAGAGTAAACTGTTTCAAGTATGCAAGAGCCCTGAGGGATTTGACCAGGTGAATGTGGAAAGGGTGATTCCTTTGGTGGGAGAATCAAGAACTGGGGTCGCCATTTAAAAAATAGCAGGCACTCATTCAAGACAGAGATGAGGATAATATTTTTCTAACAGGGTTATTGGAATTCTCCTGCAAAAGGCAAAGGAATATTTTTGAGGTAGAAGTAGAAAGATTTTTGATAAGTAAGGGAGTGAAATGTCATCAGGGTAGACAGGAATGTGGAATAATCAGAATAAAGCTGGAGCATTATTGAATAGCAGGGCATACTTGAAGGGCTGAGTGGCCTGGACCTGCTCCTAAACTCTTATGTTCATATTTTAAAAGGGTTAAAGCCCTCAGACAGAAGGAAAAGAACATGAAGAACCATTACCACTTCGGCAGCAGGAAGTTCCTGGCTGATGGTTCCTTGTTGCTGTTGACTTTTAAGAATCCGAAGCAAAAACTACCCTGACCCCTCCAGCCTTACAGAGAGAGAAAAAATACTTCAGTTGAGGAATCCAGGTCAATCTGTTCAACCTACATATCCACCCATTTCCATCTAAAATGTGGACACATGGAACATTTTTACATTTGGAGGCATTCCTTTATCAATGCTGACATTTGGCAGTTGATCCAAGTCAATTCAATGTCCGAGCAATCTGAAACCGAAGGAGAAGGTGATGGCAGCTGAATGATTCCCAGCCTTCCTGTCAAGCTTACAGCTGTCTGGAGCACAGCAGGAGCAGCATTGGGCAGACCTGCCTTATATATCCACCCCTGTCACCCATCACTGCCAAAATCAGGCAAGAGAAGGTCTTTTGAGGAGCTTAGACTCTTGGGGTTTATAAAGTTTACATTAAGTGAGACCAGCTGCTGTGTTTTATCCTGTGAGAGCTGCTAGCACAGCAATTAATGCAAAAATGCTCTAATTACATTCAAGAACATTTTTGTTTGCCTTTGGAGAAATTAGAATCATTTATAAAAATGTTTTCTAAATTTGTTTGCAATCAGAGGGAGCAATGGAGTGGAAAAACTCACTTTTCATTCAGAAACGACCACTAGGACCACATATTCACGGAGCCAGAAAGCCTTAGTGGACTTTTACAAGTGATGAGCAGCTCCCATATGTGACAATTTCCAGCAGATCTAGAGCTTACTGTCAGGGGAAGGGGAGGGACACGAGTGACAGGGGGAAGGAAACCCAAACTCAGTATCGTCAGAGAAACTGAATCCCAAGTTCAAAACAGATCCTATCTGCATCATTTCAAAAGCCTGAATTGCAAGGCTCACAATAAAAGGCACTTAAATACTCTAAAAGCATGGATATATTCTGTACAAGTGACGTGATCTGATGGTTTTTTTAGATAACCTATCCTTCGAACATTGAAAGAAGTCTGCAGTTAGCAGTGGAGTTACAAAGAAACTCTGCTGGACTGCTACACTTGATACACTGTCTGGGGGTACAGTCTAAAAAAGCATTAGTAGGCACTTTCAATAAACGTTGGATCTCCACAGTTACTATTATTATGTCATTGTGAATGCTTGGCTGAGTTTCCAAAACTACAGTCATCTCAACAAGGGGTTCAGAGTTCACATTTTGGGAGCTTAAAGAGGCTATTATTTGACTTTGATGTGGAACGTAAATAGAAGTTTACTTTTATAAGAGATTAACTGCATTAGGACTTTTAAAAACTTTACATGGTTTTCATGAATGGAGATTTTTCATTGTCAAGCCTGCATAAATAAGAGTTGTATTGGATTGTTAGATTTTTTTGCTTTTCGTGCTGGATACTGAGTGAACAGTTGTGGAGGTGGGAAGGCATAGATATAAAAGGTATATGTGGGGGGAGCTTAATTTGGCAAGGAGATGGCTTTGGGGTATGAGGAGACATGGAGACAAAATCTGATATTGAGTTAGAACATAGAGCATAGAACATTACAGCACAGTACAGGCCCTTCGGCCCACCATGTTGTGCCGACTTGTCATACCGATCTCATCTAACCTACACTATTCCACGTATGTCCATATGCTTATCCAATGACGACTTAAATGTACCTAAAGTTGGCGAATCTACTACCGTTGCACGCAAAGCGTTCCATTCCCTTACTACTCTCTGAGTAAAGAAACTACCTCTGACATCTGCCCTATATCTTTCACCCCTCAATTTAAAGCTATGCCCCCTTGTGCTCGCCGTCACCATCCTAGGAAAAAGGCTCTCCCTATCCACCCTATCTAACCCTCTGATTATTTTGTGTGTCTCAATTAAGTCACCTCTCAACCTTCTTCTCTCTAATGAAAACAGCCTCAAGTCCCTCAGCCTTTCCTCGTAAGACCTTCCCTCCATACCAGGCAACATCCCAGTAAATCTCCTCTGCACCCTTTCCAAAGCTTCCACATCCTGCTTATAATGCGGTGACCAGAACTGTACGCAATACTCCAAGTGCGGCCGCACGAGAGTTTTGTACAGCTTCACCATAACCTCTTGGTTCCGGAACTCGATCCCTCTATTAATAAAAGCTAAAACACTGTATGCCGCCTTAACAGCCCTGTCAACCTGGGTGGCAACTTTCAATGATATGCGTACATGGACACCGAGATCTCTCTGCTCATCTACACTACCAAGAATCTTACCATTAGCCCTGTACTTTGCCTTCCGGTTACTCCTACTAATAATAAAGAAGGCCTAATTATGAGATCCACCAAATCAGGTGAATTAAAATTAAAAGCATGAAATAAAAACGATAAACAAATCCAATATCTGAACATTTTGTGAATTTCTGATGACACAGTTTGTTTTTTATAATAAAAATGGGTAAAGACCCAATAGTCCTCTAACTGAGGTTTTAGAGTGAAGTAAAGTGAGGACATAAATGGTGGTAACGAAGTGTGAAGCTGGATGAACACAGCAGGCCCAGCAGCATCTCAGGAGCACAAAAAGCAGAGAGCTCTCTGATGAAGGGTCTAGGCCCGAAACATCAGCTTTTGTGCTCCTGAGATGCTGCTTGGCCTGCTGTGTTCATCCAGCTTCACACTTTGTTATCTTGGATTCTCCAGCATCTGCAGTTCCCATTATCTCTGATCACATAAATGGTGGTAATTGGTGCTAAGGGCAATTATGACACAATGTGCCTCCCCTCCACTGGGAGTTGGGTGAAAAGAGACAAAGTGAGATGGATTCAAATATCATCATCCTTCCAAGTTTGAAGAAGCCCCTCTACAAGTACCCCCTCCTTTCACCAAGCAACCTCTGTTGAGATACCTTTTGATCACTTCATTATAAATGTCCCTTTGGGGGAGGTGATGGCTGACTGGTATTATTGCTAGACTAATAATCCAAAAACCAAGTAATGTTCTGGGTTCGAATCCCACCAATGCAGATGGTGGAATTTGAATTCAATTAAGAATCTGGGATTAAGAGTCTAATGATGATCATGAAACTATTGTCAATTGTTATGAAAACCCCATCTGGTTCACTAATGTCCTTCATGGTGGGAAATCTGCCATACTCACCCACTCAATAACTCCAGACCCACAGCAATGTGTAATTGACCCTTTACTAC
The DNA here is from genome assembly GCF_030684315.1 of Stegostoma tigrinum. Lineage (NCBI taxonomy): Eukaryota > Metazoa > Chordata > Chondrichthyes > Orectolobiformes > Stegostomatidae > Stegostoma > Stegostoma tigrinum. The sequence continues at coordinate 15,121,567 of NC_081381.1, read as the reverse complement.
TCGCTGGGAAATTAAGGATGGGCAATAAATGCTGCCTGACCAGTGACGCCCACATCCCGTGAAGAAAATTTTAAAAATTGTCTGAATTATCTCAGACAACTATTATTGCTGACCGTCTGGTCTTATTCACCTAATGCCTGCAGCAGAACTCTCTGATACATATGAATGATTTGTGGAAAAAAGACCTTATATTTTATGTGCATTTGATAACACCTGCTTAAGACAACATCAACACCATGCCGCTTTTTCATGACCAGCCTACACCAAATGTCATTTAATTCACTTGTGGGATGTAGGTGTCTCTGGCTGGGCCAGCACTTATTGGCCATCCTGAGTTGTCCCTGAGAAGGTGGTGATGAGCTGCCTTCTTGAACCTCTGCAGTCCGTCTGCTGTGGTTAGATCCGCAATGCCCTTAGAGAGGGAATTACATGATTATGACCCAGCGACTGTGAAGGAACAACAGTTGTTGTGAAATTCTGATGTCTGCCTCACAAATGGCCCCACATTAAAGAGGCTCAGAGACCCACAGGCAGCTGTTGCACAAACACAGATGTGGTTCATGTCCTTCTGGTCAACAAAACCACTGCAAATGTCATGACGAGTAACAAACGAACTCCATTGGAGTGTATGCAGGAACAGGAAAAAGGTCATTAGTCCAATGTGCTTGTTTATTTGTTTTAATTGACCGAAGTTGCTTTTTGTTTCCCTCCTTCTTTCCCCCAAAATGCACCAATTTTCTTCTTGACATTCTTTATACAATTCACTATGATATCCCCCAATCCCTCACCTTTCCTGATGAAGGGTTCTGACCTGAAACATTGACTCTCCTGCTCCTTGGATGCTGTCTGACCTGCTGTGCTCCTCCAGCTTCACCTTCTATTGACTCTCACCTTTCCTTCCTGCACTCCTCCCTTCGCCCCTGCTGCTGCTATCCATCTATTGCAAGATCAGTAACAGTGAGGTTATAAGTGTTAAATTACCAAGACAGGTTGCATACCCTTGCATTGCAGAAGATTAAGGTCTAATCATATTGATATATTCAAAACATTTCAAAGCGTGGATAGGATCAGTTGAGAGAAAGAGATAATGGGAACTGCAGATGCTCGAGAATCTGAGATAACAAAGTGTGAAGCTGGATGAACACAGCAGGCCAAGCAGCATCTCAGGAGCACAAAAGCTGACGTTTCGGGCCTAGACCCTTCAGGCCCAAAACGTCAGCTTTTGTGCTCCTAAGATGCTGTTTGGTCTGCTGTGTTCATCCAGCTCCACACTTTGTTATCTCAATTGAGAGAAACTTTTTTTCTGCTGGTGGATGAGTCCAGTAGATGGGGGCACAGCCTTAAAGTTGGGGACTCATCATTTAGGGGTGAAGTTAGTAAGCTCAGCTCCACGGAAAGGGCCAGTCAAAACCAGATAGTCTCTCCCCCACCACCTCCCCACCCTCCTACCCCAACCCCCAACACTGCTTGGTGGAGTGGCAACTGAATTTTTTTAAATTCATTCGCGGGATGAGGGCATCACCAGCTCGGGCAGCATTTATCACCCATCCCTAATTGCCCAGCAGGTAGTTAGAGTCAACCACATTGCTGTGAATCTGGAGTCACAAATAGCCCAGACTAGGCAAGGATGGGGTTTCCTAAAGGACATTAGTGAGCAAATGGGTCTTCCCAACAATCGACAATGCATTCACATTCCAGAGTATTTATCGGATCCTGCCATTTGTCATGGCGGGATTTGAGCCTAGCTCCCCAGAACATTACCTAGGTCTCTGCATCAATAGTCTAGTGATAATACTACAAGGCCATCACAACCCCCCTAAAGTGTGAAAGCTGAGATTGGTAGGGTTTTTGTTTGGGAAATGTATTGAAAGAAATGGGATCAATGCAGATTATGTAGGGCTAGGATATTAGTCAACTCTGAGCTAGGTATGCGACGTCCTCCTGCTTCTGGTGCTTTAGTCATAACCTGCCAATGGGCATCTTTGCCAAGAAAACTTTTTCAGGAGTAACCAAATCCTCTTGCTGTGTAGCACAGCTGTTTGCACCAGGAGGCATCAGGAAGAAGATGCATGATCAACAAAACAAGTCAAGAGGTAGATTGTACGTTAATTGAAACATTTGGACTGTGGCCCTTGTGGTGAGCCTGGATGTGACAGGGTGGCCTCAATGCAGCCAAGTAAGTGAGGCTCATTGGATCTGCTGTGAGGCTGAGCAACAGAAATTGCTTCAGATGGTTTCATCCCTGTTCCAGGTGAACAGTAGCCCACAGCCAAACAACAAATCCCAGTTATAATTCCAAATTAATTATCAAAGGATTGGCAGCCTCGGTTAAAGAGGCTGGAAAATTGGCAGCAGCAGGAAAACAGGAAATGTGACACTGGTGCAATCTTGAGCATTCAGTGGGAACAGTGTGGAGGAACTAGGGTGGGGGGGGGGGGGTTGCGGGGGTGTGTTCGGGGAGGTTCTGTGACACTCCACAAACAGGGCAACCTTCAGCCAATTCCAAAACAGGCCCGGAGCTGGGCATAAATTATTTACCCCACAAGTGTGTCTAGCCCTTCCTGAGTCACCAACTCAAAGCCTTCCCGACTGGTGCTGACGGTTACTGATGAAGGCAAAGGTGTCTGCAGGTTAGGAGCATGTGTTTAATTGATCACAAGATGCCTGTATGTCATCAATCCATTATGGCGCTGTTTTGTGAAGTTTATTTGGCATTTTGCTGAGCACTTCAGCCCTAAGCCAGATGGTAAACTTTTATTGTGACCAGAGACTTGGTGAAAGTGCATTATAGACGGTGTTCTGAAATAGTCTTGTAGCTAGATCTACTCCAGGTGAACCTCACAACAAAAGCTAATTGCATTTATACAGCATCTTTAACATCCTGGCGATTTTTATTGTGTAATCTGAAGCTCTGTGTGGCAGCCAGGGGGACTTTGATAACATCTTGCTCATTGCCCAACAATCCTAATCTATCGATACTGAGCTGTGCTCAAGTGAGCTCACGTTAATGGACAGACCAGTGATAGGCCAGTCTGTGTTACTGGGCCACACTGGGTGTTCTGATCTTTACTCAGATTGATTTCCGCACGGGAAATAGCCAGTTTAATTGCTTCAACATGATTGCTTGCTCCATGTAGCCAGGGCCAGTTCAAATCAGAATGAACAAAAATGGAATGACTTCAATATGAAAACCTTTGCAGGAACATTGTCAACAATGTTAACTGAAATCATCTCTGTTTTTATTTACATCTCATCACTTGTCAGTTATATTTTTAATCTGTCTAATGAACTTCATGTTCCTTTTATAATGATAACACAGTCAATAACAGTGCCACGTCAATAACCTTCAGTATACAGAGGGTATCATGGGTTTGTGGGTTCTGAACATTTTTATAATTAGATTTAGAATTAGGTTTATTGTCACGTATACTCAAGTTACAAAAGAACAAGCGAAAAATGTACAATGTCACCAAGACATGACACCATCTTAGGTACAAAGTACCTAGGTACAGATCTTCAATACAAAAAAAAGGCAAAATAATGAAAAAAACAGTTCCACTAAATTACAGATATACATATTACAGTTAGGAAAATAATGAATAAAATCTTTCTATAGGGACTTCCTTGTGGTCTGACCAGGCTCCACTCTCCAGGCCTGGTGCCTGCTCCCGAGCACTCCGAGCCTCTAGCAGAAGAGGAAGAAATCAGAAGAAGAAAAATATCAGAGAGAAAAAACAAAAGGAACGTGCAGAGCAGCTGAGCTCCAACTGGACCATCTTACTCCACTACCATCTTGGAGCTATAATCTTTACACAATTTTTCAGTGAAAGATTTAATCATACTGCACATGTCACAAATCTGGAAGTCGATGAAAATGCAGAAATGAAACATACTGGAGGAGAAAGGAAAACTTATGCTTCCCAAGTGCATTCCCACTTTGGCTGGAAAGCACTTTGAGATGTACGATAGCTGTTGCGATGTAGCAGAAAAAGGCAAATATTTCTGGTACATCAAAGGCCCTGCTTTGTAAACCTGGATATTGAGCATTCTGCTGTGTATTTCTAACCTTTACTACCTTTATTGTAAAATTACTAAGGCAGGGATTTCCAAACTGTGGGTCATGACCCTGGCTTTGCGCTGAGGGGCACTGAGGCAGCTATGACTGTCTTGAGCTCTGATCTAATGCCAAAAGTTGATTGCCTCCTATAAATTATTTTTTAAGTGGATGGTGGCTACCTGGGGCAAACTCTGAGAGCTGTGTTGGAAAGTTGGTGGTCTCTTAATACAAAAACCCTGCGAAGGAAACAGTCCCCCCACTCACCCAAGTACCACTTTCCCCTAAACCTGCTTCCTACTTCCCTCCTCTCTCCCACAGACCTGGGCTTATGGCTGTTGTTAAACACCAAAATGACAGTAGAGTTACTGTAGTCCCACTCACTCATTAGAGAGAGATGACTGCTGGTGAGGTAACCTGAAGCTCACCAGACCTCCAGTAAACGGTGAGGTTGAGACAGAGAGTCCGTCATGATAACTTCAGCCAAACAGGAATTAAACCCACACTTGGCATTACTGAGCATTGCAAACCAGCTATTCAACCAAGTGAGCATCACAAAGGGACAATCATGAGGGGCACGGTAGGGTGAAAACGTCTTTCCTCCCAGGATAGGGGAGTCCAAAACTAGGCGGCATAGGTTTAAGGTGGGAGGGAAAAAATTTATAAGGGACCTAAGGGGCAACTTCTTGACACAGAGGGTGGTGTGTGTATGGAATGAGCTGCCAGAGAAGTGGTGGGCAGTTAAAAGGCATCTGGTTGGGTATATGCATAGGAAGGTTTTACAGGGATATGGGCCAAATGCTGGCAAATGGGAATGGATTAATTTGGGGTACCTGGTCAGCATGGATGAGTTGGACCAAAGGGTCTGTTTCCATGATGTACATCTCTATGACTATGCTTGGCCAGCTGTGTTAGCTTTCAGAGATGGTAAGAATTGCCGATGCTGGAGTCAGAGATAACACAGTGTGGAGTTGGAGGAACACAGCAGGGCACTTTTTCTGAAGAAGAGTCCCGACCTGAGCCCCGGACCAACCTCAGGGGATCTCTGTCCCACTGCAACTCTCTTGTCATCTTCGGTCCGCTTCCCTCTCTCTCCCTATTTATTTCAGAATCCTCTCCCCATCCCCCTTTTCTCATGAAGGGTCTAGGCCCGAAACGTCAGCTTTTGTGTTCCGAAGATGCTGCTTGACCTGCTGTGTTCATCCAGCTCCACACTTTATTATCCCGACCTGAAACGTCAGCTTTCCTGCTCCTCTAATGCGACCTGGCCTGCTGTGTTCATCCAGCTCCACACTGTGTTATTATCTGTGTTAGTACTCAATTCTGTTTCAACACCACTCTCTGCTGTTGCTGAATGGTATGACAATGTACTTTTTGATGGCGAGAGATAATAGGAACTGCAGATGCTGGAGAATGCAAGACAACAAGGTGTGGAGCTGGATGAACACAGCAGGCCAAGTAGCATCTTAGCAGTACACTTTGTTATCTCTTTAGCAGACGGAGGCTCATTACCAGTGCATCAGGATTAAATGCCACAGGTTTTTGTACAGCTATCCTCATACCTAGCTTCAGTCCTGACCTGGAGCTCCCCACAAAAGATGAACAGGAGCCTTGTGCCTTCCCACATACAAGGGATCTATTCAGATCACAGACTGGAATCCCTACGGAGCAGCAATAGGCCATTCAGCCCCCTCAAGCCTACACCAAACTGTCTACGAGCACGTCAGCCTATCCCTGTGACCTTGCATTTCCCATGGCTAACACACTTAGCCTACAATTTAAGCATGGCCGACCCTCCCTAACCTGCACATGTTTGGACTGTGGGAGAAAACTCCACAGAGCTGGGATTGAGCCCAGGCCCATGGTGCTGTGAGGTTGTAGTGCTAACCACTGGGCCACCGTGCTACCTACAGATCGAGGGAAGAATATTTCCTGCAATACATGCTCGTGGTAAGACTCTCCTCTACTGCCAGTATGATTTCTCAGGAGGACACAGGCTCTGTTTTTCTGTCCAGTCAAGATTACAAGGCCATTAAAACACTAGGAAATCCACTTTAACCCATCTTTCATTGGACCATCCATTGATTCCAATTCTTTTGACTCCTCTACATTTTTAGGTGTTAAAAATTTCTAGCTGCTGTCATAAAATATTTCCCACACCCTTTGTAACTTTACAGGAGAGCTCAGTTCTCAGACAGCTCCCTCCGCTCAGGCGAGGGGCCAGAGGAAGAAGGGCAGCCGTTCATGGTAACCTCAGCTGCTAGACTGCCAGCATCACTTGCCGTTACAAACCAGCCATCCAACCAACTGAGCTAACCTGCCCCTGGATCTGGGGAGGAAATGCACCTTGGAAAGTTTCTCGGAAAGGGGAGAGTAGAGATTTGCAGGGGGTATGCGAGTTGTGCAGAGGGTTGCGTTTCTGCTTTATACATAAGTCACAGAATTCTTAATCTTGCAGGGACTCGTCTGACTGCTTGCTTGTTATTGCTTGCTGACTGAAGAACCAACTTTTCATGTTGTGTGACGATTGTATGAAACAGCGAGAGGGCTTGCTAGTTTAAAGGGCTGTTTTTCATTAGTGTGTCTGTTGTGCAAAGGCAATGTGAGACTGGCTGTTGAAGGAGAAACTGGTGCATATTGTGTGCACCTCATAGCATCAAGTGCCCCCTGACATCCTGATTCACAAAGCTGGTAGTACATTGCCCACAGCCCCTACCACCTACCCCTCACTCTCCGCCAAAAACAGAATTGGATGGAGAAACTCAGCAGGTCTGTGGAGAGAGGAACAGAGTTAACATTTTGACAGTCATTGGACTCAAAACTCTTGTTTCCCTCTCCACAGATGCCACCAGACCTGCTGGCTTTCTCCAGCAATTTCTGCATTCATTTCAGATCTCCAGCATCTGCAGTTCCTTGTTTTATTTTGACCAATCATTTGACTCTGTTTTGTATTCTCATGTGCCACAGAACTACATGATTCTGCAAGTATCACTGGTAATCTGTTAAAAAATCCAGGCCTTGCAGACGGTGCTGATGTTAATAATTGCTGGTTACCCCTGGGCCACGACATCCAAATGGTTGTAAATATCTACCACCACTTGACAGCCTAAAGCTACTGGTGGTCCTGCAGGTCGCGGGTGTTTCTCCTCTTCCTGTAGAGAGTATGACTGCCTGGAATCTGTAGCTGTCTGTTTCGTATCTCTCTCTCCTCCGGGCATAAGATCAGTGAGCAATGGTTTGCTGCTGGTACTGCTCTTGTGATCATTGTTCTCCTTGGTTCCCATCTTAGGTTCAAGGTACAGCAGAAGAGCCCATTCATAACTGGTCCCCGTCTAGAAGTGGTCTCATCTGTAACTGGTCCACAACTGGTTCCATTCATAACAGGTCCTCTTCCAGAAGTGGTCCCCATCCAGACGCGGTCCCTTTTCATAAGTGGCCCCATGTATAACTGATCCCTATCCATAACTGGTCCCAATCTGTGATTGGTTCCCATCCATAACAGGTCCCCATCCATAACTAGTCCTCGTTCACAACTGGTCCCCATCCATAGGTGGTCCCTATTCATACATGACTCCATCTGTAACTTAACTCCATCAATAACTGATCCCCATCTATAATGTGTCCTCATGCCGATCTTGTACCGTTGCATAAGTGATTCCCATCTGTAATTATCTCCGGTGATGCACGCTGCCTACAGCAGGAGAGTAACTAATATACTGAAATTAATGACACGCCTCTCTTGAGTGATGAGATGCTGGAAATCTCAAGGGAGGGTCTCAGGTGAACGCCTCCTGCAGTTAAATGCAGAAGTTGAAACATTCAAGCTAACTTCCTGACACGTTCCCATTTATTTTGGAATTCCATTTGCCAGCACACAATCTCATTAATGTTTCCACAGCTGAATCCAGTCTTCACAATTCATAGTGGGATGCCTAACTTGCTTCTAGATCACTGCAATTAGCTACAGCAAAGTATCTTGAAATGTCTCGGGACTGGAACCCGATGATGTTTGATCCACTTCATTTGTCTTATTGTGCTGATTACATTCTCTATTTAGCCCTCTGTGGCATACCACACTGCCTTATTTCAGCTTAGTTCCTGCCGAGCCCATTGACACTGCTTGTACTTTGTTCTTAGTCATTCATAAATCAGGATCTCAGCAATTAGAAGACGTGTACCGAACTCTGAGCAGATTTAATTCCAAACAGGCGAGGCTTTCTCTTCTGGACAAAGATAGGCCAATAGCCAGTTTGTCAACATAGTCAGGAACAAAAACAGAAGTTACTGGAAAAGCTCAGCAACATCTGTGAAGAAAAGTCAGAGTTGGTGTTTCAGGCCTGGTGACCCTTCCTCAGAAACCGAAATGTTAACTCTTGATTTTTCTTCACAGATGCTACCAGACTTGCTGATCTTTTCCATCAACTTCTGTTTCTGTTCCTGACTTATGGCATCTGCAGTTCTTTTGGTTTTTATTTTGTTACTATAGTAAATTGGCTCTTATGGCATAGTGGTAGTGCCCCTAACCTCTGGGACAGAAGATCTAGGCTCAGGTCCCACTGTCCCATAGGTGTGTCATGAACATGCTGATTAAAATAGGTTTGAACCCTGCCTAAAATCAGAAATGCCCTAATTGTCTATCCCCAGCAATTTGGAATGATAGGTGAATGTTACTCATGAAGCACACCTATTTGTTCCATGAATTTGTGCTTTGATTTAAGAATGTAGTACAGCACAGGAACAGGCCGTTCAGCCCACCAGTTCTGTGCCAACCTTAATACCATTCTAAACTAACTCCATCTGCCTGCACATGGTCCGTACCTCTCTATTTCCTGCCTGTTTTTACGTCTGTCTAAATGCATTGTTACTATGGTACCTGCTTTGACCACCTCTCCCGACAGCAAGTTCCAGGCACTTACCACCCTCCATGTAAAAAACTTTCCTCGCACATCTCCTTTAAATTTTCCCCCTCTCACCTTACCCTATGCCCCCTAGTATTGGAAATACTTAGATTATTAAATCTGTCAATTACAAACTTGAATATAAGGAAGATTATTAATTCAACACCAACATTCTTGGAGGTTCAAGGTAAGAATTAAGGCATTTTATGTGGATTGGGTTGCTGGCTGATAGGTTACCTTCACACTTATTGTTTGACATTCTGAAATGGCTCAGATTTCAGCAACAATTTGACTTGATGCATGTAGTAACATTATCACTGATCAATGTTTTACCTTCTCTTTTATGTCATGAGAGAATTATCAACGAAACTGGCAGAAATAACTTCGGCGTCTCTGCCATTCAGGCTCAGTTGGGCCAGTATGGGATGGAAAATAAGGTTTTTTTAATTCATTGTGGTGTGGGGGCATTGCTGGCTGGTCAGCAATTTTTGACTGTCCCCAGTTGCCCTTGAGAAGGTGTTGGTGAGCTACCCTCTAGAACTGCTGCAGTCCTTCTGCTGTGGGTTGACCCACAATGCCTTAAGGGAGGGAATTCCAGGATTTTGACCCAGCGACAGTGAAGGAACGGTGATATATTTCCAAGTCAGGATGATGAGTGACTCGGAGGGGAACTCGATGGTGGTGACGTTCCCATATATGTGCTGCCCTTGGCCTTCCAGATGGCAGTGGTCTTGTGTTTGGAAGGTGCTGCCTGAGGATCTTTGGTGAACTTCTGCAGTGTATCTTGTAGATAGTACACACTGCTGCTGCTGAGCGACGGTGGTGGAGGGTGTGGATACTGGCGGATGTGATGCCAGTCAAGTGGATTGCTTTGTAGTGAATGGTGTCAAGCTTATTGAGTGTTGTTGGGGCTGCACTCATCCAGGCAAGTGGGGTTTATTCCATCACACTCCCTACTTCTGCCTTGTAGATAATGGACAAGATTTGGGGAGTCAGGAAGTGAGTTACCCACCACAATATTCCGAGCCTCTGAATTGCCTTGTAGCCACTGTGTTTATGTGGCAAGTCCAGTTGAGTTTCTGGTCAATGATAACACCCAGGATCTTACCAGTGATGGTAACACCATTGAATACCAAGGGACAGTGGTAAGATTGCCTTTTATTGGAGATTTTCATTGACCGGCATTTGTGTGGCGCGAATGTCACTTCCCACTTGTCAGCTCAACCCTGGATATTGTCTGGATCTTATTGCATTTGAACACGGACTGCTTCAGTATCTGAGGAGTCATGAACAGTGATGAATGCTGTGCAATCATCGGTGAACATCCCCAACTTCTGACCTTGTGATGGAGGGAAGGTCGCTGATGAAGCAGCTGAAGATGGTTGGATCTAGGACACTACCCTGAGGAACTCCTGCAGAGATGTCCTGGAGCTGAGATGACTGATCTCCAACAACCACGACCATCTTCCTATGTGTCAGGCATGAGTCTAAACCACTGGACAGCTATCCTCCTGATACCCACTGATTCCAGTTTTACTAGGAGTCCTTGATGCCTCACTCGGTTGAATACAGCCTTGATGTCAAGGACTGTCACTCTCACCACACCTCTGGAATTTAGTTGTTTTGTCCATGTTTGGACCAAGGCTGTAATGAGGTCAGGAGCTGAGCAGGCATGACAGAACCCAACTAAGCATCACAGAGCAGTGTATGGTTAATGCTACAAGTTCTGAGTAGTATTAAAAAAATCCATTTATTCTGGGGAACTATTGTAAGTAGAGTCAAACAGTTGTATAAACAATGTAACGGTGCGGTATATATTCGTTTGTGAAAGTGAACACACCCTCAACTCCTTCTAGCTGGCCTAAGTCCTCTCCTGACATTGGTGTCCACTATAGTGCTGTTAAAATCATTTCACTTCTGTATCTGAGGTCAACGAGCAACTCCCGCCCAAGTGGTTTTGATGGTAAAGTCGAACTGAAGATGCTGCCTTCTGAGGACGATGTTAAACCGAAGTACTCTGGAGGGAGTGAAAGATCCCATTGCAGTATAAAATCCGAGGAGGATTTGGGCAATGGTGGCAGATGTAGTCTCTGATTGGCATTTATCCATCCACCAACACGAGAAATGACTCGTTATTCTTACAGCTCAATGACATTGCTGGTTGTGAGAGCTTGCTGCGAGTAAATTGACTTCTCTGTTTCCTACCCTACAGGAAGCAACTACACTTCCTCCATCGCCTGCTCCATTGCAGAATGTCCTGACATCATAAGTGCTAAATAAATGCAAGTCTAGTCCTGGCCTTCCAAATGTCTGGAGCGCTCTGTACATTTTTGTTTTAGTTCATTCATGGGACGAAGGGCATCACTAGCTAAGCCAGCATGTAATGCCCTTCCCTAATTGCCTTCGGGGCATTTAAGAAGCAATTGCATTGTTGTGGCTTTGGAGTCACGTGTAGGTCGGTCCCAGTAAGGACGGCAGTGTCCTTCCCTAAAGTGTGACGTGGAGCTGCCGAGGATCAAAAATCACATAACACCAGGTTGTGTCAGCCATGATCTCCTGTTTATAAATTCTGTGTCAGATGCCATCTCTCTCATTGACACCTGAAGAAGGTGTGAGACTTGAAAGCTTGTGTCTGTGACTAAACCTGTTGGACTATAATCTGATGTTGTGTGATTTTAGACCTTGTCCTTTCCTAAAGGGCATTAGTAAACCAGATTGGTTAAGTTCAAATTCCACCATCTGCCATGGCAGAATTCGAACCTGGGTTACAGAGATAGCAGGAACTGCAGATGCTGGACAATCTGAGATAACACGGTATAGAGCTGGATGAACACAGCAGGCCAAACAGCATCAGAGGAGCAGGAAAGCTTTTCTGAAGAATGGTCTCGACCCGAAACGTCAGCCTTCCTGCTCCTCTTATGCTGCTTGGCCTGCTGTGTTCATCCAGCTCCACACTGTTATCTGTGAAACATTACCTGGATTTCTGGATTAACAGTCCAGCAATAACACAAAAAGGGCCATCACTTCGCCTTCTTTGGAGACAGTTCAGAGAGGGTTCACTAGGCTGTAGACAGATTGTCTTATGAGCAATGGCTAAATGGATTGACATTCTACTCACCGGAGTTTAGAAGAATGAGAGGTGATCTCATTGCAACATATAGGATTTGAAAGCGGCTGGAAAAGGCAAATACTGAGAGGATGTTTCCCTCATGAGAGAGTCTGTTTCCCTCATGAGAGAGTCTACAACCAGGGGACAGAGTCTCAAAATTGAGAGGTGCCAATTTAAGACTGAGATGAAGAAGAATTTCCTCTTAGAGAATTGACAGTCTTTGAAACTCGTTGTCACAGAGAGCTGTGGGAACAAAGTCCTTGTGTATATTTAAGGCTGAGATAAATAGTTTCTTGATCAGGATGGCAATTGGGGTTATGAGGAAAGGGCAGGAAAGTTGACAAATGGTGGAGCATTATCTGAGAGGGAATATGGCTAGAACATGATGGCACCCTTCTGTACAGAGAAAGAGGGAAAGGTCGTAAATGCCACTCTGGATAAATGTCAGCAAACAAAGTAAGTAATTACCTAACCCTACCTTCAAATGAACACACCTTCTGTCATTTTCTGACTAACACCATTCTAAATTGTAGCGGAGCCTGAACACAGTCATCACCACGGTGGCATATATCGGAAGAAAGGAGAATGCTGGTAAAGCATGAGCAGTGTGGGACCTTCCCATATAACATCCACAACACCACCTTTTGTTTTAGGACACACATATCAGTCAGAATAGACTTAATTGAGCTCCACAGGAGGAGTGAGGTCTTCGTCAATGTCAGTGATGAACTCAGACAAACTTTAGGGGATTTTTGGGAGAAGTATGGCATGGGCATTAAATTCCTACCAGAAACATTACGTCACCTCCGGACTCAATTGGCAAACGCACAAAAAGACTTTGCTGTTATTATTCAGCAGACAAAGCAAACTCAGAAAGGGATCAGGGAAATCAAAATGATAAATTGGTGGGACTGGATCTCAAACATGTATACACACCTGTGGGTATGTTTCCTATCACGCCTGGCCGGGTTGTTCATCCCGTTTGCTGTAATCTACCTGTCTGTCCTCAGGGTTAAGTTCATCTGCTAGAAGGAGGAGTTCATCCAGAAACTAAAGATGGACTTTGTAGAATCCCTACAGCATGGAAACAGGCCATTCGGCCTATTGAGTCCACACCATCCCTCTGAAGAGCATCTCATCCACACCCCTACCCTATATTTTCCCATGGCTAACTCACCCAGCCCATAGATCCCTGGACAATTTAGTATGGCCAATCCACCTAATCTGCACATCTTTAGACTGTGGGAGGAAACCGGTACAGACACAGGGAGAATATGCAATAGCTCCACACAGTCACCCAAGGCTGGAATCAAACCCAGGTCTCTAGTGCTGTGACTCAGCAGGGCTAACCACTGAGCCACTGTTGCAAAGTATGAATTTTACTCTATGGAGTGCTATTAGTTGCCAAAGAGGCTTGACGGTAAGACAGTCAATGTAAATAGTAGCTAATTCTCAATTTATGTTTTATATATAGTACTGTTAAGCTTATTGATATGCATAAGGAAGATACTAAAAAGGCATTGTCGTCTCTGCATAATGGAGAACCCAGGTACTCAGGGATTTAGGCTATCCATCTGAGACTTGAAATAGCCCTGCACAAGAGCATGGTCTGAGACTGTGATCCCTTTCTTGCTAGGTGTTTCAAGGGATCAACAGGAGGGACCGTGGTCAAGTGACCAGAGGTCCAAATTTGGCCATTCTAATGTGACCCACAGCTGGAGATATCAGGCCCGACAGAAAATTGGCCAGACTAAATTAAACAGCAGCTAGCAACTATCAGCTACAAAGAACAGTGGAAACCAAGACCAGAAGCTACATAAAAAAAATCAGGGAGAACCAGTTACATCCAGCCCGAGAGCTGTAAATTAGAGAGGTGTTGATTCGACGTTCTGACATCTTGATTGCCTGCAGAGCATGCACTTTACATCTCCCAGTCTGCCAACAGTGAAGGGCACTGGCACGAACACACTGGGTAATCTGAATTCACCTCATGACACCAATGTTCAAAGCATTTACAACAAGAGGCTGAGGTATCTCATTCACTCCCAAAAACAAAATTGTGATGCAAATATTTTAAGCTTCCATTGAAATGTGGGTCTTAGTTGTAATCCTTCTTTTAGGGCTGTTTCCAAATTAAACCAAAATTAAAAGGGTAATTGGTTCATTTAAGATAGTATAATGAGAAATGGTTAGGGCATGGGGTTGCTGGATAGGAAGCAAATGTATGTAAAAGTTATTATCCAGAAAGTTTTTAGAATCAGGTTTCATACTTCACCAACTGGTTTGGGGTAGAATTAGCATCAGGAAGTTACCATTTGTTGCACAGAGTATCCAGTCATTTGGCCCAATAAGTCCATGATGCAATTAAGGTTCCACTCAAACTTTTACCATCCTTCTTTGTCCAACTCTGCTATCATAAACCTCTACCTCCTTCTCCCACAAACTTATCTCACTTACCCTTAGAATTGATTCCTTCAATCCCCTGTGGGACGATGGGCAGCAGGACTCCATCTCCAATGAATAGCACTCAAATTAGTGACACTTTTGCTCTTCTTACGCCAAGCATTTATTGAGTACAAGGCCAATTCCACGGCAATGAGGGTCTTCAAGTCCTTCTTTGACCATCCCACCCCATCTCGCTGATGCCAGATGTCAGGTCACTAGGTTCTCACCTGTCTCAGGATGAGAGACATCTCAGTGCATTGGGAGAGTGTTTCGACATTTTGAGTGCTGATTTTATGACGGTTTTGAATGAATGCATGATTTATTTATTGTCACATATATCTTGAAGACACAGTGAAATGTGTTTTGTCGCCACAATCCAGTGCCATTTTGACCTACAATAAAAGTAAAAAGAAATTACTGAAGGAAGAGATCATCTCATGTTCAAATTGGGGTCTGAAGCATGGCTTCAGGGCTTCTGCAAGGTCTCTGGGTAGTGTTCTGGTTCTCAACAAGTCCCACTCCAGGGATAGAACAATGACACCAATGCCCCAGGAGATCCTGACCCTGCTGCTGCCGTGTCACTGACACCGCCACAAGTCCAGGTTCTGGGCCTACTGCTGCCAAGGGTCCCCACTCCTGGCACCGCCATCTCCAGGAGTCCAGGCTCCACGTGTAGAAGATTGAGCTTACAGGAATTGGAGTTCTATTTGTCTTTCATCCAAACCCATTGCGCATACATCCTTCTGGAGGTTGGCTTATCCTTGCTGGTGTTCGCTTCTGCAACTTTTGCTTTTCCAGTTGTAATGATGGGGGAGGGTTCGAGCCTGATGCCGAAACCTCCCAGCTTCCACCCATGCTTGGCACTGATTGCAGCACAGCTTGTGTGTTTTCCTTGTTTACCCTTAAATCAAAATGCTTGAATTTCACCTTCTCACCACTCTCTAGGTAAAGAAGCTTTCGCTGAACGGTTTTCCTCTAGGACCCCCTCCATTACACTAGTACGCCTTTCTCCCAGGTAAAGTATGTCTGGCCTATGTTAGTCCTTACATTCATGATGTGTCAAACAGTCTTGAACACTTCTTTGGGTTTGGATACATTTGACTGTCATTCAAATACAAAATCCTGTTGTTAATGTAAAAGCCACATGATTTTGTTTTAAGCGTCTATGTGGAAAAAGTGGGCAAACAGATGTCTTTTCCACAAATGTAGAGAAAGAAAGAAGTTCTTTCTGGCATCACAGGGTTAATAACTACTATCCTACAATTGCAATAAAGAGCAAACTTATGATGGGACTAGACCATCAATCTATCATATTTATAAAGCACAACAAGGAAATAAACAATGGTATGAACTGAGAGGAGACTCAGTCTGAAATATGGCTCAGATATGGTCATACAATGCCCTTCAGAACTGAGCCAAGCATTATATTATCTCCAGTCAACATAACTCAAGTAAATGCATTGCTCAGCGAGTATATGTGCACTAATAACTAACTAGGGCTTTCATTGTGAAAAATGCAATTTGCCACGGCATTCACCTCCCATCGCAGAGCAAAAAAATTCATGTATGACTAGTGCCATCCTCGTAAAGCTTTCATTTGCAACCCCTCCAGTACCTTTATAGTTTTTTAATAACAGTGGCCAAAGCTTTGTGGTTTTCACGCAACTGTTTCCAGTCCAGTAAGTACTGATGTCACTGCTACTCAGTACTGTCTGTGGCAGATCTCAGGTCTCACTCTCCCTTTGTCCATGGACACACAAAACGCAAACACACACGTACATATACACTCTTACACACACACACTGGAGCAACTGGGCTTGCATACTCTTGAGTTTAGAAGGATGAGAGGGGATCTGATTGAGACGTATAAGATTATTGAGGGATTGGACACTGTGGAGGCAGGAAGCATGCTTCCGCTGATGGGTGAGTCCAGAACCAGAGGACACAGTTTAAAAATAAGGGGGGACGCCATTTAAAACAGAGTTGAGGAAAAACGTCTTCACCCAGAGAGTGGTGGATATATGGAATGCCCTGCCCCAGAAGGCAGTGGAGGACAACTCTCTGGATACTTTCAAGAGAGAGATGGATAGAGCTCCTAAGGATAGTGGAATCAAGGGTTATGGGGACAAGGCAGGAACAGGATGCTGATTGTGGATGATCAGCCATGATCATAATGAATGGTGGTGCTGGCTCAAAGGGCCAAATGGCCTACTCCTGCACCTATTGTCTATAGACACACACTACATATCACAAGCATGCCATCCATGGTTCGCTACAATGCTCTCCTCAGGATCATTGTCCCCATACCGGCTACAGGAGAATCCATGTTGGTCCAAAGTTGTTGCTGTTCAAAATATGCTGGAAATGTCACTCTTGTAATTGGATCCTCCAATCAGGAGCCAAGCAGCAGGAAATTTAGTTGTATTAGTCCTCTAGGGGTCAGAGTTGGATTGAAACAAGCATTATTTAAAATAAAGGCTGTCCCCAGGTTGCAAACAGGTTCAATTCTACAGTCTGCTTGCACGTTGATTTGTGTACAACTCAGGATGATATAAATTAGTCTTCAGAAGCACAGAAATGTTCATATAATTTAAATTTACATCCCTGTACCTGTATGAGAATGTGTTTGTAAATCCACATGATCCATGAGTCTGTCATTCACAAATCAGAGACCCACTGAAATTGAGAAGCAAAGTACAATAAATAAGCCAAAATCTGCAGACAAAGGAAAAGTCAGCCTACACAGCAGCATCTGTGATGAAAGTGAACAAGCTCATGATTCTATGCAAGCCATTTTCTTTATTGTGAAGGTAAGTTATTCATCAGCTAGATATCATATGTTATATATCTTGAACTTTTAGGAAGAACACTTTCCAAAACCCTGGACTCTGGCACAAGTTGCTGGAATGGCTCCACTGAGTCTAAAATACTTGCACAGCTCACTGTGGTAGTGCTCTGAAAAACAAGTCCCACTATTCCCAGTCTCATCACCATTAAGGAAATTTGAATAACCTCCTGAGCTCTGATTTTACTGAACTGTCTAATTCAGGATAAAAGAATATACACACACCAGGTTTCACTCCATTTACAAAATAATGACTACTTATTATAATCAAACTGCTTTTAAAAATAATGGCAAAACATAAACATGTTACATTAAATCCATATCTTAAACTCTACCTCTTTCATAAATGTCCCACATATTGATAGCCAAGGCATAAGTTTGAAAATTGGGAAGAAATTAGAAAAGACAGAGTAGCACATGCACCCAGCCAACCTAGAGTCAGTCATCAACTGAGGAAGGTCTAATCTCCTGCTTATATTGGTCAGGAAGGGCTTACCTGATTGGCCCAAGTTAACAGTCCCAATCAAGTACTTTGTAATCAATGAGGTCCACTTGGTCCCAATCACTTTACCCTCCTGGAGGATATTAGTGAACCAGATGGATGTTGGCGGGGGCGGGGGGTTGCGGTTGCTTTCCTGACAATCAGCAATGGTTTCATGAGATTCCAGTTCCATTTTGAATTTAGGTTCCACCATCTTTCATGGCAGGATTTGAACCTAAGTCCCCAGACCATTACCACTGTTTCGGGATTAATAGCCTAACGTTAATACTTCCAGTTGACGTTGATGTTCGTGTATCCTTGTGGCCATGGACAAACAGGCAGAAAGCTAGCCACCAGAATATGTGAACATCAACTAGCCACAAAATGACATGACCCACTATCACTCGTATCCTTACATACAGATGAGGAAGGACACCACTTTGATTGGGACAACACATCCATCCTAGAACAAGCCAAACAGAGACATGCACGAGAATTCCTAGAAGCACGGCATTCCAACCGGAACTCCATCAACAAACACATTGACTTGGAACCAATCTACCATCCCCTGAGAAAAAGAACAGGAAATGACATCACCAACCCAAGGAAACCTACCCAGATAAATAGAAAGCGGGACATAACACCAGCTCTTCACTGAAGGCTCACTGATGATGTTACCTAGTATGGTGATGAAACATCTGGGAACAAACCGGCAAGCTCAGTGAACCAGCTTACATCTGGAACACAATAAAGACCCACTCTCTTGTGGACCGAGAGGAGGAGAGTGCTGTCTTGGAGGTGAAAGGAGGATGTCGGGTTGGCTGTGCACCCTTGCGACCAGTGGATCTTAATGCTGGCTTCGGCCTAACGCTGGTTCAGGGGAGCAGCCAACCTGCAACGATGGCTGCGGCAAGTGCTCGTGCCCCAGGTCAGGGGGTCCGGAACACCACCCGTGTTTCTGTAAAGAAGGTGGATGAAGGTGCACATGTGGACCGCACCTTCTTCGTGAAGAGGGTCCTGTTGGACTGTTGTGGGTTCGCTGCTGCGGACATTTACTGCCTGCAGGATTTCCCCGGAGGAGGTTTTTACGACGTGACCTTCAGGAGTGCCAAGCTTTGCCAGCGCTTCCTGGAGGTTTTCATGGAGAAAGGAGGTGAGGGCCCCCTCTCTGTATTGACCGCTGGCCCGCTGTTTGTGATGCCAGCACAGAGGAGCCGTATCGTGATTGTACATATGTACAACACACATGTGCCAGCAGTTGATGTCCTGACCTTCCTCAGAAGGTACGTGAAGGTGGAAGGGGACCTAACTGACATCATGGACCCCTTTGGCATCTGGACCAGTAAGAGGCAGGTCAAGGTGACGCTGAGGATGGGCGCGGACGGGAATGTCGTACACCCACCATCCAGCTTCGCGATCGGTGGGAGCAGGGGCTACCTGACCTATGCAGGGCAACCTAAAGTCTGCCATGCCTGTGGTAGGTCAGGTCACATGGCGGCCGACTGCAAAGCCACCATCTGCAGGAACTGCAGGGAGGAGGGACACCTTGCAAAGGATTGCCCACAAGAGAAAAGCTGCAACCTTTGCGGGGAAGCGGGCCACCTCTATCAGGCATGCCCGCGGCGGGGGACCACCTACGCCCAGGTCGCCGGCAAGGGCAATGCGGGGCCAGCCCCCCCGGAGGAGAGGAGGGCACCAGGGCCCAGCAAGGACCCCACTAATGTGCAGGAGGGCCAGGCTGTGCAGGAGGGCCCAGGCCCGCAGGATGGGCCCGAGGCCAGCAAAGCACCCCTGCAGGCTCCGATCCCCCCCGACAACCCGGAGTCGATGGAGGCGGCGACAGGTGACCCAGGGGAGTGGACAACAGTCCGGAAAGCGAGGAGGAAGGTTCGTCAACGGGCCCAGGAACCGCAACCATCAGGCAGGAAGAGGCAGCTACAGGGGGGCTATAAGAGCTCCTCTGACGAGGGGGATTCGGAGAGGGCCCACCCGAAGCAGAAGTTAAAGATCTCGAGGGGGAAGGAAAGCAGCACCCGGCTTCCAGGTGACGGGAGGCATCCTTAGGCTCCCTCTGACACCCAGTCAAGTGCCACTGGAGCACTGGAGGACCCCCGGAACTTCCACGCGGGAAGGAGGAAACAGCGCGTCCCCAGCCTGACCCGGAGCCGGACCCTCCTGCCTCCACACCCCGACGGGGGGATGCCACCCGGAAGGCAGCACGGACGGTTTCCTGAGCCCGGAGAGCATCCAGCAGTTAGCCCGGGCAATGGGCATGAAGGGACAGATGGAGGGGCTGGACCTTAGACTTGGGGAGAGTACTGCGGTCACTGCCCACAATGGGGGTACGAGTTGCGAGCATTAATGTGCGCAGCGTCAAGTCAACCGCAAGATGTGTGTCCACGTTGGCCTACCTGACCACCATCAAGGCGGACCTCCTGTTTCTGCAGGAGTGCGGGATACCGCACCTCGGCAGGTACAGGAAATGGTCCGGCGCCTGGACCTGTGGGCCTTCGATCTGGTCGGGGGGTAACGACTGTCGCTCCTCGGGCCTGGCTATTCTGCTGCGGGGGCGCAACTTCACCATCTCTCAAGTTCAGGAGGTGGTGGGGGGGGCACCTCCTAGTGGCTGACGTCACCTACAGGAACGCT
Organism: Stegostoma tigrinum; assembly: GCF_030684315.1. Lineage (NCBI taxonomy): Eukaryota > Metazoa > Chordata > Chondrichthyes > Orectolobiformes > Stegostomatidae > Stegostoma > Stegostoma tigrinum. The sequence continues at coordinate 15,101,086 of NC_081381.1, read as the reverse complement.
CCCCTGAAGCTGATCAACATGTACGCCCCAGCAGTACGGAGTCAGCGGTTGGCCGTCCTGCAGCGGCTTCCACCCCTGCTGGCTACGTCCAGGCCGGTCATCCTAGGCGGAGACTTCAACTGCATCATCGATGCAGATGGAAGATCCGGCGTGGGGACAGCGGGTGGGGGGAGTCAACTGGACGTCACGTCCAGATTCCTGATGGGCACGGTGAAGGACGCCAAGCTGCTCGACGTCTTCAGCACCCCTGCAGACGGAGCGCAGCGGAGGTATACCTGGTTGCGGGCAGACGGGTCTATTCGCTCAAGGATAGACTTCCTGTTTGTGTCACGGGTGTTCTCGGTCAGATCCACCGGTGTCGAGCCGGTGTTCTTCTCTGACCACTGCCTTCTGCTGGCCGACTGTCACTTACAGGACGACCAGCCGGCCGGCAAGGGGACGTGGAAGCTCAACACGACTCTGTTGACCCCAGAGAATGTCGACGTGCTTAAGAGGGAGTACGCCGGTTGGAGAACCGTGAAACCCCTCTTTGAGTCTCTGGGCGACTGGTGGGAGACGGTGAAGGAGAACATCAAGAGGTTCTTTGTCCTCAAGGGTGTTCAGAAGGCAAGAGAGAGGCGGGGAAAGCTGTCACGACTCCAGAAAGGGATGCAGAACCTGCTCCTTCTGCAGTTGATGGGGGTCGATGTCACGGAGGACCTCCGCGAGGTGAGGGGCCAGCAAGCCTCACTCTTCACCACGGAGGCCTCCAGGATAAACGTCCGGTCCAGGGTCCGCTCCGTGGAGCGGGACGAGACGTGCTCGCGTTTCTTCTTTCAGAAGGTGGACAAAGAGAGCTCTGTGCTTAGCTGAAAGAACTGACCCCGACCGAGTGTTGCAGACTGGTGCACTCCAAGGTCCAGGACTACGTGCTGAGGGACGCGCTAAAGCTTGGGGCAGCTGCCGCCAAGGCGCGGTGGGGAAAGACCACGGTATGAAACCCCTCGTCCATTAGAGAAAAAAGGGCCCTATCTGGTAACTGGGCCCAGCTGGCGCCTTCCCCAACTGGTCAGGGGGCCAACTGGGACTGTGCGGGGTGACGACTGCCGGGGTGGTTTCTTTGCTTTGTTTTATTTTCTTCTTTGTTTGTTTTTTTTTCCTTTAGTTGGTGTACGTACCCCCTGGGTAACCCGGAGCGGCTTGCATGACTGGGTAGGTGTATAAGTATGTTTTTTTTGTACATCTTATGAATAAAGTATATTTTTTCAAATAAAAAGAAGTGACAAAACGTCTGAAAAAGAACCTTCCAGCTCAGCGAGCAAACTCACATCCAGAACCTCAACCTGAGCTACAAATCATCTCAAAACTCGCTAAATATAAACTGCTTATTTAATCTCCTTGGAATTTCACAGTCAGTTTATATGGCGAATTGTTCCACTGTCACATTGCAAGAGATGGAAGATTAATACATTGATTTGTCTACAACCTCCTTTAGTGGTTTAAATTTCAAGTGTTGATGTTTAATTACTATGACTGGTTAATCTGCTATGTGAGACTTAAAGTCAAAGCCCCTACAGATTTCTATCTGTACCACATCTTACTGACAGTGAAAAGGAATTTGAAATTGGTCATATTGACTGGGTTAAAGAGATACAATCGTTTACATAGCACCTTGTATGACGCAAAGAACTTTGTGGTATCTTTGAAGTTTTAGTCATTCTTGCAATGTGAAAAATGCAGCAATCAATTTGTACACAGAAAGGTCATTATCTGTTTGTTTCTGTTTTATTATAGAATTCCCACAGTGTGGAAGGTTGAGGTATAAATGTTAACCTGCACACCAGTAATGGATCGCCTGCTCTTTCTCACAATAATGTTGTGGGACCTTATATATCCATCTGAGAGGGCAGGCCTGGCCTAGGACCAATATCTCATCTGAAAAGAAGTGCTTCTGACGGCACAGCACTCCCTCAGTATCATGCTGGTGTGGCAGCCTTGATTTCTGTGACTTCAACCCTGGAGTGGGAAATAAACTTACAACATGCTTAAACAGATGCAAGAGTGCCCCTGAGCCATAGCTAACTCTGAAAGCTTGTAACGCCAGATTCTGATCCAAGAAATAAATTGCTGATGCTTTCGAAGTCAAAACACTGATAAATCTCTCTTACCATCAAGGAAGTTTTAGCCAAATTGATTGCACCACAATATTTAGACAGACGGGCCAGTTGCTCATTTCAGATCAAACATGAATCAGGCACCTTATGTGGTTCAGTGCTAGATTCTTCTGTGAATTTCCTTGCGAGATTTTCAATTCATTGAAATTGCTATATGAATGCAAATTGTTGTTTACAAAACTATACAAGAGTAAAGCAACAATGAAGGATATTCTGAAACATAGGCAAATTGGGTTTCTAGATTCACTGAACTTTTTCAGTGAGTCTGAAGTTTTGAGCTGTCTGTGTTTGTGCTGTGTGTTGGAACTCTATGCTGATTTATGTTTTTTTAAGCACAGAACATGGGTGTTGCTAGCATTTGCTGATTCCTAATTACTCTTGAAGTGATGCCAGATCATGCAAATGTAGGTTTGGCATTGTCACTGCGGGTCTGCTTTTGACAAACCAGTGACCACTTCCATTGCCAAATGGAGTTTTGTTCAATGTCTGTATGACAGAAGGGAAGACAAACATGATGCTTTTGTCTTTTTCTCCGTGATACCTTTTAGTTTGCTGTTTACGGGGAGTGGAGAGCGACAGAGAGAGAGAGAGAGAGAAAGAGACACACAGAGAGAGAAAGAGACAGAGAACCACAGCACTCCCTGGTGGTGGGCTGTGTAAATGAACAATGTCTGGAATGATTCTTTGATCCCAGATGACATTTCACCCTGTCCGTGTGATCCAATAGGACCATTCTCTCTAACAGCAGACACCTCTGGCAACCACTAACCCAAATGTGATAGAGTAAGAGTTAGGGCTCTTGGATAGGTTGAACAGAAGTTTCTCTTCCAGTGAAGTCTATTGTTGTACTCAGTTCCTTTACCTGACCACAGGCTGTCAGGACAGGAGACTCCATGCCAGCAAAAATCAGAGGCGTGTGGAGCAATAGTAATATGGTACTCAGTCCTTGGACCAACACACATGTTGTAGATACAGGGGTCCCTGACGTACAAACATCTGACTTGTGAACGCTTGTTCTTACAGAAGCTATACAGGGGTGTAATTTTAAAGACTCAATGTAAGAATATTTCCTGTACTTACACTCAGCTGCTTTACATTGACCTGTTCTCACTAGTGTACAAGTGGACTCCTTTGGACTTGACTCTGAGAGATAGATACACATGTAAGACACGGAGGTCTGTTCCCTGCAAAGGACACTGTTACTTTACCTTCTTGTTGACCATTAAACTGTGAACCACATCCATAATATTGTGAAGGGAGGCTGACTGAACCTGAACCCAAATCAGCCAGGCCATCTGTTTGGGTTTCTTGTCCAAAATGTCAACAATGTCATCCCAGATCTCAGGAACTGCCATTCTAACAGTACTGAGAGGGCACCTCATGACAAGGACCACAGCTCAAGATTTAAGAACACAGCTCACCACCACCTTCACAAGGGCAATTCAGAGCAGGTAATAAATGATAGCATACCCAGCAACCCTCACATCTGGTAAACAAATTGTTAAGTCTTTCAACCCTGTCTCTGCGAACTCCCTACATTAATTATGGTATTCTCGTGGATTAGGGAGTGTTTTTGTACTGGTGACTCTCTGGGCTCTGTGTGTACATTCCTTTTGCGTTGATAGTCTGGCCCATGGTTGTGGTTAGAAACAGGTTGTTTGTTTAATATGCTTGTGTTCAGAAATTCAAGTGACTCCATATTTACTTTACATGTAGTAGATAAGAGGCTGAAGTATTGATTGTGCAGAAATAAAACCACCCATTAGGAAACTTACCTTTTATCATACATTGATAATTCTTATCTTGTAAGTTTCCGAGGACAGCATAAAATACAAAGGAAAAGAATAACCACACTAATTAACAGGCAAATCCCTTTCATTTTCTCCCATCCCTTCCTGATACGTTATAAAAGTGGTGAACCGAGCGCCGATAGACAGATTTGTACTGGCTGAGATTTTGCTTTTGTAGAGCTCCCAAGTCTCGTACTGTTTGTTACATTGTCAGACTGCAATGATCACTCTCCATCAGCATTCGTTCAAACTCTTTGCTCAACTTGATGAGCATTAGGTATCTCGGGGGTGCTGAGAGGAAGGTTAATGCTCTCACGTGTCTGTCTATTGATTATATTTTGTAAAGAAGCAAGAAATGATAAACTTTTAAGCAGTGGAAGCTAACCACCTGAAGAAAGTTTCAATAATCAACATATCGCACCTTATATTTGATGTGGAGGTACCAGTGTTGATCTGGGGTGGACAAATTATTTGCAAGAGATGACCATGGATAAGGTGGATTCATTCACAGTGTGCGAAAGGATTGTTTCCCAGATTTTGCTTTCTCCCAAATCAGCCTGCTCAGACATTTTACTATACACTTCTGGAACGGGTGGGATATGAACGCAGGCCTTCTAGCTCTGAGGTAGGGACACTGCCACTGAGCCACGAGACCCTTAGATTGTTTTCTATCATGGCCTTCCCTTGTATCAGTTATGATGCTAACTATTGGCAGCTTATAAATGGGTTCGTTGAGTCTTTGCAACTCTAACCCTGAGAAGGTGGTGAAAATCTTCCTTTCCAACTCAGCCTTGATTTAGCCCCTTCCCTCTCTCCCTACCCCTCCCTCACTTTCAATGGTGTGCATTGCCCACAATGGGCTTTGCAGGGAAATGTCTAATCAGCTACACGGCTGTTTCACTAGTGTCATCTGATAGCTAAGCACCAACGAAAAAGGTTACGGTGATTTGGTGGTGGAAAAGGCGTTTGGTTGTATGTAACAGCACTTCCCGATATAAGAAAAAAGGCATACTGAGCCCTGAACAGGCTGATTGAAAAATAATAATAAAGCAGACCCAGGGCTGTAGAGGGCTTCACATCTGCTGACTGTCTGCCCTTCTTCCACTGTTATGTTTGTGCTTGGGTGTCCTTGGACGGAGAGCACATGGTACCCATCAGTGCAGTTGAGAGTGCCATTAAAGAGAGGGATACACTGCAGGGGATACAGTGTTTTATCTCCCACTCCAGTTCCATTTGATTTAGACCCTTCCCAGTCTCTATCCCCACCCCCTCACTCTTGATGGTTCATTTACCCTGTAACAGGCTTTGCATGTAAGTATCTACCTGTCTACAGGTGACTTATTAATGGTGGTTAATAAATGAAAACAAGGGAGAAAGGTCAGGGTGATTAGGTGGTGACAAAGCTGTTTGGTTGTGTATGTTAACACTTTCAGATATAAGAGAAAAACACTAAGCCAGCCCAGCTCTCTACTGTGGGTGCCTTCATATTTTCCCTTGGGGCCTAGGGTGGAGGGTGTTGCATGAAGCAATCTTGTATAACCACAGATTGCAGTGATTCACAGACTCCAAGCCAGTGCAGCAAAATCTGTGGGCAATTGCAGCCTTTTTTTTAGCTATTTGAAAAATCTTTTGCTGTGTTTTTGGTCACACTTCAGCGCCATGCTCCTGATCTTTGGGCACCTGGTGCAGAGGGGTCTGGGCAGATCAGAGGATCTGGTTGTGGGTCTGCTCTGGGCCTGGCCAGGCTGGGTATAAACAGGCCTAGGCAGTGGGCCATGGATCAGATCACCTCCACCAACTGTCTACCCCACCCCCCCCCACTTCTGTGGCTATGTTCATGCCCTGTTGTCATTGGAAAGAGAGTGTGGGTGTCCCTCAATGCTCTTGATGCCTTTAGAGAAAGGTGGGATGCCACGGGCAATAGAGTGCTTCATTGCCCCCTCCAGCTCTATGTTAAATTAACACTTTCTGGGTCTCCCTCCACCACCCACACCCCCCAAGCTCCTCAGTTTTAATGGTTCACATTGCCTGTAACAGGTTTGCTTGTAAATATCCAGTTGGCTGTACAGGTGTTTTGCTAGTGGTGGTCAATAGTGTAAAACAAAGTCAGGGTGATTTGGTTGGGGGGGGGGGGGAAAACGTTCAGTTGTGCGTAAGGGCGCTTCTGGATATAAAATAAAAGTAAAGCAAGGTGTGTGAACTTCCGGAAGTGGAAGCCTAACAATGGAACACTGATCGACATGCACACAGCTCCCTTGTTGACCTACTGGGGGATCCTCAGGTTAGTCGCTCTGGATCAGTGGGACTGACAGTGCCCCACTACCAGGACCTTTGTGATATGGACCTGCTGACCCTGATTGGCCCCAAGTGGCTGTCTGAGCGTGCCCAAACCTGTGGACGGCTTTCAGGCAATGCCGTTGACTTACCAAGCTGGGACCCCTGACTGAAGATTGTCTCCCCTGACTTGGCAGAGGACTATTCACCTTGGACTTTGAGACATGCTCATTTGGTTGTTGCATGTGGAGTGTTTTTGCTGTAGGTGTGAGCATGACAAGGTGTCATACAACAACATGTCCACCCCTTGACCGGTCACCCCTGTCAACCACAACAAGCTGCCTGGCTTTGCAACTGGACTGAAATACGAGGTGAAACAAGAGAACTCTGCCTGAGGGGGCAAAGTACCAAAATTGCAAGACAAGGCAAGGCAGAAATACTCCGGGCTTTGAAATAGTACAAACTGATTGAGGTTAAGACAGCAAATGAGAAGCCTTGAGATCAGGATGGGCTGTGCTCTGTGAATAAAGGCATGCAGCTTGGGAATTATTATCACTTAAATAAACTCTGCAGATTCCCATGAAGAGATTTATCACAGCACAGAGAGAGGCCGATTGGCCCACAGACCCTATGTTGGCTCTCTGTAGAACAATCCATTCATTCCTTCTCTGTTTAGCTATTCTTCTCAAAGCTACATCTGTCACATTGTTCAGTTTTGATCAACTCTCGACTCTTAGTAACATTTCATTTTCCCTTTGGTTTTGCTGCTTGAGGGAACTTGCTGAATTCAAATTGGCTGCTCTGTTTGCAAAGTTACAGCAGTAACAATACTTCAGAATTACTTCACTGCCTGCAAAATGCTTTGGAATGTCCTCAGATTGTGTGAAGCACTCCCTCAAATGGAAGTATTTCTTTTTTATACTATGTTAGTTTACTCTATGTAACTCTTTGTTACATTCATCGATCCTTTCCCTTTTTTTTTCTCAATCCAATTTACGTTAAAAATAACCATATACTTACCTCATACACACCTGCTTCTCCTCTTATTCATTTTAATTCCTTTCTAAATGGGTTGTTCAAGATTGAATAAAAACCAAAAGAACTGCAGATGCTGTAAATTGGAAGCAGAAACAGAAATTGTTGGAAAACCTCAGCAGGTGTGGCAGCATCTATGAAGAGAAAACAGAGCTAATATTTCTGGCCTGGTGGCCTCTGACAGACATCTTCACATGATGCCAGACCTACTGGACTTTTCCAACAAAGACTGTTTTTGTTTTTGTTCAAGATTGAACCTACTATTGACATGAGGTCAGGGAGAAGCATATCTGGCTGAACTCTCATATTGGGTTACGCTAAGGACCCCATCGTTCTCTGTGCTAGTGACAGGTCATTTACTGCTCCAATGCACCATAATTGGGATTATTGGAATTATGCCATTGCAGCAATTTTGGACAGCCACAGGTTTAATAAGGATTCCTCCACGGGCTAATTGAGGATCATGGAATGTTTAGTCCATAGTTTCTTCACTGCTAATTGCCTGGTACCTTCCAATGCTGGTGCAAGTCAGGAAGTTTGGAGTTTTGTGAGTCTAAGTGGAAAAGTCCATGACATCGATCCTGATATTTGGAAATCTCTGTCATCAGTTGCCACATTTCCTACAATAATATTTTCCTAGTTAAAAGTGTCAAAAGTCATCAGTTCCTAAAGCTCAAAACTTCTGATAGACAGTGCTGAATTGCAGGCTGACTGCCAAATGTCTTCATGTTTTGTATTGCTCTAATCCATTGACGTCGGGCTGTACACAAACGGACATAAAGTGTAAACACCTTTAGAGAATGACTCAGTTGAATATACAACTGAAATTTGGGAAGCTGAAAATAAAAGTACATCGAATGCAAGAATGTAAACAGGTCTGGTGCTGCAATCATCGGCAAAACATCAACTCTGGTCTTTAAAACTCATTGAGAATCATTGCATGGTTACAGAGGATATTGGGTCATAGAGTCATCAAGTTAATACACATGGAAACAGGCCCTTTGGCCCACATTGGTCCATGCTGACCATGGTGCCCACTCAGCTAGTTCCAATTGCCCACATTTGGTCCATATCCCTCTAAACCCTTCACAGCCATGTACCTATTCAATTTTTTTTTAAATGTTGCTATTGTACCTGCCTCAATCACTTTCTCTGGCAGCCCATTCCATTTTCGCACCACTCTCTGTGTGAAGAAGTTTCCCCTCAGGTCCTTCTTAAATCTTTCCCCTCTCACCTTAAACCTATGCCCTCTAGTTTTCAATTCCCCATCCCTGGGAAAAAAATCTTCATGCATTCATCCTATCTGTGCCCCTCTTGATTTTATACACTTTAATAAGGTCACCCCTCATTCTGCATCAAGGAATAAAGTCTTATCCTGGCCAAACTTTCCCTATAACTGGGTCCATTGTGCCTGTGCCTGGCTAATAAAAAGCTAATAGTTCTGAAGGGGTTAATGTTCAGGTTACATTGGCTCTGCTCATTCTACTCATGTTTCACAGTGTGTGGGCAGAGATGAATTCCACTCTAGCTTCTGTAGGGAGTAATTGTATCTGTGGCATCTCCCTAAAGTCCTGGTAAGTACAAAACCAAAATTCTGTGGATGCTGGAAATCTGAAACAAACACAGAGAATATTGGAGAAACTCAGCAGTATCTATGGAGAGTGAAACAAAATTAATGTTTTGAGTCCAGCATGACTCTTCTTCAGAACTGAAGATCTGAAGGACAGTCATATCAGACTTGAAGCGTTAACTCTGTTTCTCTGTCCATTGATGCTGCTGAGTTTCTCCAGCATTTTCTGTGTCTGTCGTAGTAATTATGCTTGATCAATGATTGTGCCATCATGTATTGAACCTTCTTGTTATCTAAGAACAGTGCCTCTTCTGTAGATAATTTGTGATAATATATCCTCTACCATTGATCATTTGATAGGCTTAATACAACACAAAAACAAAGAATGATTGGTGGCAGCAAACTAACTGATGCAACCTTTACCAATTATCACAAACTGGTAGAGGTGAAAAACACCACAAGGAACCAGGATTGGTCATCTGGGAAAATGTACAGAGCCGAAAGCTAATCTCATTATTGGAGACCATGAGACCTCTGTCAATTGTTGTTAAAACCCATCAGCTTCACCCATGTCCTTTACAGAAATAAATCTGCTGTCCTTTCCCAGTCAAACTCACATCACAACAGAAAGAACAACAATAAGAAGGTAATGGTGATGGGAAATGGTGGTAGAAGCAAAATCCTCAATGATTCTTAATGGTTACATCGCAATAGGATGAGGCCATTTGATTTGACTCTAATTGTCGTGGTTATTTTACAGCAAGAAGGCAACAAAATACAGTGAAAAGCTTTCACTTGTCACCACAAAACGGTGCCAGTTTGAATAATTCAAGAATAAGGGAAAAAAGGATATAGCAAGAAGAGAACCCGTCAGTCCTGAGCCAGCTCATTACCATCGACGACGCCTGCATCGCCATCCCATCACCATCAGTTCATCGTCATCTACACCGACCCCAACCATCATCAAAGTCACCAAACCTCAGGCGCCATCTTTGCTGCTGGGCTGATACTTCTACACCACCACCTGCGCCAGACCAACTAACATCTCTCACATCTGATGAAGGGTCTAGGCCCGAAACATCAGCTTTTGTGCTCCTGAGATGCTGCTGGGCCTGCTGTGTTCATCCAGCCTCACATTTTATTATCTTGGAATTCTCCAGCATCTGCAGTTCCCATCATCTCTCACATTTCCCTTATTTATCCCCTGAACCTGTTCCACAACACAGTGGAACTGTGACTTAACTCCTTGTACCCAGTCTTGCTCTAAAATCCATTGTAGATTTGGTGAACGAAAAAAATCATGAATTTCATTTTTGAAACTAACAAGATGTCCAGCATTGACTGGAGGCAGTTCCAAACTGCAATCATGTTCATCTGTAAATATTGGTTCATTGTCCCTCAAAATAGCTTGGCTATAAACTTCAGACAATGCACCTGGTCCCAGATTTTTCCCAACCAGTGCAAAGATCTACCAATCCTTGTTTCTAAATCTAATAAGTGGCTAAATATTTGAAAAACAATAGAATTAGAAGGGTTTCGGGAAAAAGAAGGTGATCGGGACAGAATGGATTTTTCTACCTGAGGGTAGTCTTGGGTACAATGTGTGAATTCTTTGGTCAGCAATTTCTTTAGTGTATTCATTTTAATTTGTCCCAATATTGGCTTTCATTTAACAAGGGTGCCGGGAGGCTGATGAAATGATTGCATTATTTAAATAGCCTTGAATTTAGAATGGATTCTCTCAAACCCATCATAGACTATGCACAGTTAATTTATCATCTATTATCTGGAAAATATTTGCAATGGAATCATTGATTGTGATGTTAAACGAGATTAAATTTTAACTTTTCTTGCTGTCATGGGTTGACTGCATTTTGTGCCATGTCAGCATAAATAAAGTGTTTACTGAAAATGTATCCTTCGGATTTTGAAGGTATTTGTTACAAGTCTGGTCAGCCATCAGCTTATTGACTTGTAGTTGATTTTTTTAATCATTATTCTCTGTTACTTTGAAGGCATTCAAGAACACTTCTAAAAATAAAAGTTAACACTTTGTTAAAATGAAGGTGGTCCTGACAATCAATTGGCACACAGTCCCAATGTCTAATTCCATACTGTGGCTACTGGAAAGCACCCCTCCTGGTGGGGAAGGTGTCCTGTGATCAAGGGGTTTTTTTTCGCATGCCTCTGCATCTAGATGTTCCCATCGTTTCTGAACACATGGAATGAGCAGTGGAGTGTGTTGGATCGTGGAGCCATGTTGGGAAAGGGGAGAGAGCTCGTTTACCTATTTGGCCCAAAACCCAGAAATGAACTCACATGTGTTTCAACCTTTTAGGGAGCAATATCCTAATCCTGATCTGGATACCCACCCCATCTATTACAGATGTTTTTCATCAACCAGTTCAAGAGTGTAGTTACACACTCTGGAGCTGGTGGGACTTGAACTGGGCTCTCCTGGCTCACATTACCACAGTGCCACAACAGGCCTATGCCTATCTCTTGTACAAGGATTTCAGGACGCTGGAGCAATCTTACAAAATTGTCACAGACCTGTTTCTCACATGGCATAAGTACCACAGCGTGGGTGGGATTTGGAAAGAGAAGCCCATTTAGACAACAGTCTCTTAACTATATCACAGTGAGTTTGGAATCTGGTATATCTCATGAAAAATTATATATAAGGTTCACATGCAATAAGTAGAGATGTACAAAAGTCTCAATATGAAGACAGTTTTTGACCTAACCTTCCATCTGACCAGTCTATCTTGAACCCAAACTCTCAGGTGTGACCCCAAAACCGCACAACAAAAGATTATCCACTAGTTTGACTAGGCATTTCTCTAACAATTAAAACACCAGGTCTTCTCACGAAAGTTGAAACAGTCCCTCATCCATAGTCATGTCCTGAATACTAGTTTTTCGTCTCTCTTTTACATAATGTGTACCCATATGGAGCAAGATTGAAACAGAATTTCTGTGCCCAGCTTAGTTTGCAAAGAGCTTTTGTAAAGTTGTGGTGATGAGGGTTGGAGTTTACAAAACCAATGTAAAGAGGTTTGTGGATGGTGCCAGTGCCTCAAGATTAAGGAGGAGGAAAGCAGCCTTCTTCAGGTTACCGTGCAACAAAACCCTGTGAGTGACGGGGATTGAAAACTGGAACACACTTGGGTTTGGTACCTGCTGAATGCAAACAACCAAAACCAAGGTCCCGAACTCCCGTGGAGTTTGCTTGCCCTGACTTTGACTTGAAACCAGCAGAAACCTGGAAGAAATAACAAAAAAAAAATAAAATGTGAGGCTGGATGAAGACAGCAGGCCCAGCAGCATCTCAGGAGCACAAAAGCTGACGTTTCGGGCCTAGACCCTTCATCAGAGAGGGGGAGGGGGTGAGGGAACTGGAATAAATAGGGAGAGAGGGGGAGGCGGACCGAAGATGGAGAGAAAAGAAGATAGGTGGAGAGAGTATAGGTGGGGAGGTAGGGAGGGGATAGGTCAGTCCAGGGAAGACGGACAGGTCAAGGAGGTGGGATGAGGTTAGCAGGTAGATGGGGGTGAGGACTTGTGTTGGAAGCGGGTGAAGGGGTCAGTGGAGGGAGGGTTAGGCTCCCGGTTGAAGAAGTAGGCGTGGAGGCGAAGACGGCAGAAAAACTGCTCTATGTCCAATCGTGCTTCAAGACATGGTCGAGCAGTTTCAAGGCCGAAGAGATTACAAGAGAGTTGCAATGGGAGAGAGATTCCCTGAGGTTGGTCCAGAGGAAGGAGGGTAACTTCTTCAGGTTAGGCATCCCTGGAGGAGGCTTCGCAGTGAGGTCTGACCTATCCCCTCCCTACCTCCCCACCTATACTCTCTCCACCTATCTTCTTTACTCTCCATCTTCGGTCCGCCTCCCCCTCTCTCCCTATTTATTTCAGTTCCCTCTCCCCATCCCCCTCTCTGATGAAGGGTCTAGGCCCGAAATGTCAGCTTTTGTTCTCCTGAGATGCTGCTTGGCCTGCTGTGTTCATCCAGCCTCACATTTTATTATCTTGGAATTCTCCAGCATCTGCAGTTCCCATTATCTCTGAGAAATAACAAAAACACTGGTTTCCAGTTCTACTACAAGTCCTAGGCTCTGCTGTGATTTCACAGAGGAGAAACTCTGCAGAATGTCAATGCATGGATATATGTGCTCACACATGAAGCATTGCTGTTTGATTGTTAGAAGAAATTGCAGAGCTAACAATGTTTATTCCTTTCTGCACAACAGTATGAAGGACAGCAGCAGGCATTCTATCCTGTTAAGTTGCACTCAGGGAGAGTCCCTGATTTTGACTTGAAGAACTTCTCAAGCAAAACTTGAAAAACCTGGAAAGAAATGTTATGTGTCAGATCAGTTTTAGCAGCTAGATTACATGATATTAAGCATGAGTTCAACATTGCTTAAAGACCAAAGGACAGATATCTGTTTGACTCCTTCACTGATTTCTTTCCCGTACATACATTAATTTTCTTCATGTTGCTTTATATCCACGTTTTAATAGTTAAATCTTCACTTTCTTCACAGGCACAACAAATACCTCGCTTTCCTTCACATACATAATCTTTTAATGCTACCTTGCGAGCCAACAGCTCGCAAAACAAAGCTTCCCACTGTACTTAGGTATATGTGGCTACAATAAATGAAACCATTAAACTACCAGATGTCACAGCATGGTTGGGTCAATCCCTTGTCCTTACTTACAACATAATTATTAAGCAGGGGCACACACATATCAATGTTTTCCTGAAATTGCATTTTCTGTCTTATCTAGTCTGCTAATAGGTCACTGCTATCACCATTTAAAGATTGTGGCGGATCTGATTGTGACCTGATCTCCACTTCCTTGCCAAAACCCTCCCCATAACCCTTCAACCTTGAATATATTCAATAGCCCTGCATCTACCTCTCTCTGTGGTAAAGGGTTGGAAACAAAGCCAGAAAGTGTTGGAGAAACTCATCAGGTCTGGCAGCATCTGTGAGGAGAGAAACAGAACTAACATTTCAAGTCCAGAGACCGTTTTTCAGAACTGTTTATCAGATATTTGTTATGTCCGTGAAGAACATGAAGATTTAACCATTAAAACATAAAGCCATACCTGCTGAGCATCTCCAGCAATTTTTGCTTTTATTTCAGATTTCCAGGATCCGTGGTTCTTTGCCTTATATTAGAGATTTGGAAAGATTAGTTACCCCTTATTGGAAGAAATTCTTATTCGTTGCAATCTTCAATATCATGAAATACCTTCACTTTTTAAAATTCATTTGTAGGATACGAGTGTCGCTGGCTGGGCCAGCGTTTATTGTCCATTTCTAGCTGCCCTTGAGAAGGTGGTGATGAGCTGCCTTCTAGAACCGATACAGTGCTTCTGCTGTGAGTTGACCCACTGTGCGATTACGGAAGGAATTCCAGGATTTTGGCCCAGCAATTGTGAAGGAACTGCGATATATTCCCAAGTCAGGATGGTGAATGGCTTGGAGAGGAACATGAAGGTGGTGGTATTCCCACATATCTGCTGTCCATAGTTTGAATAACTAGTCAAAATTTTAGACAAAAATGGTTTTGATTTTTAAAATGTTTTTCACTCTCTTTCAGATTCTCCCTTTATCCGAGGTACGTGCTCCAATCTATAATTTGCTCCATAACAGTTTTGGAAAGTGATTTTAGTCTACTGTTTTTTGTTTCTTCATTGGGTATTTGTATAAAAGGTGTTTTAGTCTCATTGACTACCTTTTAGCAGATTCGTCGTCACCCTAATGGCAGGGTCCGGGAGGAGGGGGATGGGTGCGTGTGGATGTGGTGGTGGTTGGGGGTGTGATGAGGGCTGGTAGGAATCAATATAAAGATCATTGCCATTAATGGCAGTATCGGTGCACAGTGGTAGAGGAGAGATTCCCATCACCAGGACCACAAAATCTCTCTGTGGAACAGGACATTGTAGATCCATAGAATTCTCTACAAACCTGAAAAACAATTAAAATAAGTTCTCCCTACTCCAATGTTATAGCTCCCCTTCCACCTCCACAAGATACCAGGTCCCAGACCTGTTCTCATGAGATCTCCATGTGGATTGCCAGTTCAATCTAATCATTGTTTTCCACACAACGCAAAGAAAACAAAAAGTGAACTGTTGCATGCAATCTGAGGAGTAATTTTATTTGTTCTGAAGCACCAGTCACTGAAAATAAGCTAGCAAGTCCAACAGGCAGTGAGGAAGTAAATAGCATGCTGGGTTTCATTGCATGAGGATTTGATTGCAGGAACAGGGATGTCTGCTTCAATTGCGCAGGGTCTTGGTGAGAGCAATTCTACGCAATTTTGGTCTCCTGACCTGAGGAAGGATGTTCTGGCAATGGAGGGAGTGAAACAAATATTTACCAGACTGATTACTGAGATGGCAG
Source organism: Stegostoma tigrinum (assembly GCF_030684315.1). NCBI lineage: Eukaryota > Metazoa > Chordata > Chondrichthyes > Orectolobiformes > Stegostomatidae > Stegostoma > Stegostoma tigrinum. The sequence continues at coordinate 15,085,842 of NC_081381.1, read as the reverse complement.
GGCTGTTGTACAAAGAGAGGCTGGATCAGTTAGGGCTATATTCCCTGGAATTTAGAAGAATGAGGAAATCTCATTGAAACAAATAAAGTCCTAACAGGTCTAAACATGTTAAATAGATGGAGGATATTCTGGATGAGCAGGGAGTCCAGGATTAGGAGTCACAGTTTAAAGATATGGGGTAGCCCATTTAGGACTGAGATGAGGAGAAACTTCTTCACCCAGAGAGTGGTGAGCCTGTGGAAATCTCTGCCACAGAAATCAGTTGAGGCCAAAATATTGAATGTTTTCAAGAAGAAGTTTGTTATTAAGGCTAAAGAATGAAAGGATACGGGGAGAATATGGGAACAGGAGACTGCGTTGGATGATCAATCATCATCACATTGAATGGTGGAGCTGGCTAGAAGGGCTGAATGGCCTACTCCTGCTTCTATTTTATATGTTTTTATGTTTAATGATGGACAGTGCTCCACCGAAATGATGGTTGCTGTTCGTTTAATGGTTATCTGTCACAGAAAGGACTGATGAGCAAAGTCTTTCATCCAAAACCATTGCTCACAAAAGTTGGGCTTGCAGGATTGAGCTTTCAGCCTGACTGGTTTTAGGAATGAGCGTAAGGGGAACCTGAGCATTACATAGCCGGCCAGCACTGCCGCATTCTGACTCTGACACTGGTGTAAAGTCCCCACCCCTACCCAACCAAACTCATGAATGGACAGGTCGTGACAGTCTCCCTGCCCTGTCTCAATGCTCTGGTGACCGGGCTACTCTCTATGCTTTACAACAAGCAAGCACAGGCACAAGGGGCCAAAAGGCCTCCATGTGTATTGTAACCATTCTGTGATTTCGAGAGGGACCACATTCCATCTGATTATGCTTCCTGCTGTGCAGACCTCCAAGGTCCATGTGAGGCAGTGGCTTTGGAATCGGGTCAGTATACCAACTGGTGTGTGCTAAAAAGGTCTTTCTTCTTTCACTTTGCATTCATGGGAGTTTGCTGAGCAATTGATATCCACATCCCCTGAATAAATGAAAACAAATTGTTTCGCTTTTTATAAAGTAGTGTCTAAGAGTAAAGAGCTTCTTGAACCTAACTCAGGTCTCTGATTGACCGCCTTAGGGCCTGTCATTTGAACCTAACGCAGGCCTCTGATTGACCACCTTAGGGCCTGTCATTTGAACCTAACGCAGGCCTCTGATTGACCGCCTTAGGGCCTGCCTTCTTGTCTATTGCCTTCTGTTGAACATGGAATCTTGCCAGTTGCCAGTTAAGGGGACAAACCTGGTCCTAATTCCAGCTGAGTGGTGGGACTCAAATACTGTTTCCGGCCTGAAATGAAAAATCCAACCCACGGCTGGTTTCATATCTTTCAAACAAAAACAAAGCAGGAAGCAGTATATGGCTCAGTGGTTAGCGCTGCTGCCTCACATCATCAGGGACCCGGGTTCAATTCCACCCTCGGGTGACTGAGTTTGTACGTTCTCTCCATGTCTGCTTGGGTTCCTTCAGGTGCTCCAGTTTCCTCCCACAGTCCTAAGATGCGCAGGTTAGAGTGACCATGATAAATTGTTGAAAGTGTCCAGGGATGTTTAGGTTAGGTAGATTAGCCGTGGGAAATGCAGGGTTACAGGAATAGGATGGTTGGGGTGGCCATCTGGGTGGGATGCTGTTTGGAAGGTCAACGTGGACTTGAGCAGCTAAATGGCCTGCTTCCACACTGTAGGGATTCAATAAGGCTATCCAGTGGTACTAAAGAGTCACCTGTATCCCCAAGGAAGGCACGCATAACCCTTTGCCTAGCAGTGAGCAGAATCTCTTGAACCACACCACACAAGGCAATGATGATAATCCTTCCTACTATTGTATGAGATTGGATGGTCACTTCTGCACAAACAAGTGAAGGTCGATGATATGGAAAACCCAGCAGAGCCTCATAATCTTTATTGTGCTGCTTGCCCCTCCATCTGATGTATTGGAAAGTAGTCCGAAGAACCGTTCCAGATATTTCACCTGTGTAATTCTCATTAATTTTGAATTTTAACAAAAACAATTCGCTGGAATGACCAACCAAGAGTTTAGGCTCTGGCCCACTTGACAGGTAAAGTCACCATAGTCTTACCAAACCATCCAGCCAACAGAGATAACCAGCCCCTACTGGCTGGTTTGTGATGCAGAGTGGCACCAACAGCATGGGTTCAATTCCCACACTGACTGAGGTTACCATTGAAGGACCCACTTTCTCACCCTCTCCCCTCATCTGAGGCATGGTGACCCTCAGATTAAACCACCACCAGTTGACTTTCACTATAGTGATTTTCCCTGTCCATTTAGCCAGAGCATAATCTTTTAGTTGTGGTTGTAATGAGAGAGTGCCCTTATTGGACAGGAACCTCATTGAGACTGACGATTTCACGCAACACAGAAGGAGTGTTGGATTGTCAGAGGTGTGGCTTTTCTACTTTAAACAAGAACAAAATATGTGTCTTTGCCAGCACATTTCCTATAAAACTGGCAATTTTTAAAAAGGTTAATTTGCTTTATTGTTTGTTGGAACTTGTGTTGTGGAATTGGCTGCTGTGTCTGTCCATGTTACAAGTATGACATTTTGACAGTGCTCGGAAAGCATTTTTCCAAAGCACAGACAGAAAAAAAAACATATAATAGCACTGCTAGGCTTCCTATTGCCCGTGGACTGCAGCAGTTCAAGAAGGCAGCTCATCACCACCTTCTCCAGAGAAACGTGGCATGAACATTAAATTCTGGCCTTGCTGGCAGTGCTTACATCACAAAATCAAATAAAAGAAGAATGTATATGGGGGCATTTTACCTTTAGTTCCATTTCCAAATTAGATAAATCTAATAAGTCAGACAGTTGATATTATTTCAAAGGCAGATTGGGAACATAATTAACCTATAATATTCTTCTAGATTTACCATTTTGTTAACATAGTAGAGGACTTTACAAAGGCACATTGACTTATTTATGACTTGTTAAAGTTAATAAAATATTAAATTCATTAAAACAAAAGTCAGGTGGAAGCAGGTTACTCTTAGCTACATATAGTCTTGGCATCTTAGAGCCACTTAGCACAGAAACAGAGCTTTTGGTCCAAACAGTCCATGTTGAACATAATCCCAAACTAAACTGGTCCCACCTGCTTGCGGATGGCCCATACCCCTCCAAACATTTCCACTTCGTGTACTTAGCCAAACGTCTTGTTGAATCTTCCTCTTGCCTTTTATCTTCTTGATCCCACCTGGTAAAATATTCCAAACATTTATTATTCTTGACTATAAAAGCTGAGAATTTAAGCCCTGAATTTAGAAATGATCATTGTTTCATGTATCAGGACAAATTAAATGGGAGAAGAGTGGTTGTGAATAATAGATCTTCACATTTCTTATAGAAATACATGGTTTCCAGATTCATTTCATTTTTGCAAAGTGAATCAATTTCGAATGAAGAAGGTCCTTTCGAAGCAACAGCCCTATTATCCCACCATTTGCAGCTTCTTAACATACACTTAGAAGAGGCTTCCAGGACCTCAAGTTAGCATCAAGAAGGCCGGGTGAGCACGTTATATACAGCTACCAATTTAAACTATTTGGAAGTTACTAAAGAATCTTATTTTGTTAAAAGCAATATACTGCAGATGTTGGAATTTCAAAACATGGAGAATGCTAGAGAAACTCTGTAGGTCTGGCAGCTATCTGAAGGTACAGAAACAAAGTACTAGCATTTCTAGTCCAGTATTGATTCTTCCTCAAAACTTTGTTTTGCTATTTGTTGATGGGACTAAGATGTTTATTTTTCTATTTTATTTTTCCATAATGTATCAGCTGTGGTGCCGTCAAAACCAGACCCTGAGCCATTTGTTCAAGTCTCACTCCAGAGTTGGAGCACAGAAATGGAAGCTGACATACCAGTAACAGTAATGAGGGTTCAGTATTGCGGTACCAGTTTTTGGAAGAGATTTTAATCTCATTTACCTACTTGGGTGGATGTACAAGACCTGAAGGCACTATTTTGAGGTGCAGGAGCATTATCCCTTTGGTTCTGGCTAATATTTGTCTCTCAACCAACATCACAAAATCAGAGAGACTCAAACAGACAGATGTAGTGCCAAAACAATTACATTTATACAGGGCAAAGTCCTGCATGCCACACAATAGGGTCTTCTTCGTCCTCTTTGTACCAATATATCTCAGCATAGTTCCTAGTTCCACAGCTGAGCTGGAGGACAGCCTGCTCAGCAGTGGAGCCCATTGGTCCTGGAGGTCTGGGTAGGAAACTCTGAGGGTTGTTGAGTTTGGATGGCCGAGACACACTGAGGGTCTCTTTGCCAGAGACGTATGGGCCCTTCCAGGGTTGAAGTTCCAAGGTTCAGAATGGGCAGGGTAGGCAAGATGGAAACAGAGGAACCAGTCGGCTCTACAGGGTTCTTAGAGGCCTGTGTGTGATTTCTCCTCCAGCAGGGTGCCCCTAGCATTGCTTTCTCTCTCTCTCTCTCTCTCTCTCTCTCTCTCTCTCTCTCTCTTTCTCTCTCTCTCTCTCTCTCTCTCTCTCTCTCTCCTTGGGAGGAAGGAGCACCTGGGACACAGCAGGCTATCCATCCCCTATCACTATCCTGAGGCCAATGGCTTGGATGATGGAGCATGGGTGGGTGCGCCCACCCCCCTCCTTGCAGAACTGTGGGTGCTGATTCCCACAAAAACTGTCAACCTGTCCATGGAAGCAGCCAGACAATTGCATGGCTCGCTACACTGCCGCAGCACCTGGGCAATGAGGGCCATTGTCTCCCATATTCCTGTCTGCTGTCCCTCCATGTGCATGTGGGTGAAGTCCCTAATTGTCCATACCATGGCGTCCTCTCCTGCCAGGGACTGAGCAGCCACCTGGTCTCTGGCAGTCCTGCCCAGTGCCAGTGGCCTGGAGTGACCAACACCCCCTCAGCCAACTGCAGGCCTGTCACAATGACGTGATCACCAGCTTGTGTCCCCAAACTTTCTAAAATGAGCATTCCCACTGAGTTGTCAGTCTCTAACGAATTTGTTCAATAAATTTACGGTAAGTTAATCTGCTGGGTTGTGGGGCTAGAATCCTCCCACAAACACAGTGCAGCCAAAGAAACTAAGATTCAGCCATCGTATTTGTCCTCGCGTAGGAAGACACAAGACACAATTTTAAAATCCAAGGGTCCAGTGAGAACGTGGAACTTACAGAAATAGGTATTAGTGAAATGGTAGCATTGGAAGAATTGATGAGGCTGAAAGCTGACAAATCTTGGAACCCATTCCTAAAGTTTTGAAAGAGATGGCGACAGAGATTCTGGATGCTTGTAGATTATCTTTCAAAACTTTGTTAATTCTGCAACGGTGACTGCAGATTTGGAAGGTTGCAAATGTAGCCACCACTGTTTGAGAAAGGACAGGGAGAGAGTACAGGGAATTACTGACCTGTTAGCCTGGTGACAGTCTCAGGTAAAATATTAGAATCTAATGTAAAGATTGTAACTACTGGATGTTTGTAAAATTATTGTCTGCTTAGACAGAGTCAACATGGACATATTAAGGGGAAATTATGTTTGAAAAATCTGATAAGAGTTTTTTGAGGATATTAGCAACAGAATCAAAAAGTGGGAACCAGTGGATGGGGTATGTTGGGATTTTTAGAAGGGTTTTGATAAAGTGCCACTTTAGCAAACAAAATTCAAACACATAGATCAAATCTGTATTCTTAATTCTTACGCATTGGAAAGATGACAGCCACCTGAAGTGAAATATTGCAGACGAAATGTTTCCCTCACTGTAAATTGGGCACGGTTGAATTTTTACATAGATAATCAAATATACTTAGCTCTGGAAATATCAGTCACAGTATAATGGACCCACTGATCTGACCCAACATTGTGCAATAATTTTATTTGTGAATATCTGCAGGCTACACTCATTTAAGGGAACAATTTATCCATGTTATACTCCACTAATACAATGTTTTAAAATCTTAGTATTGTTTTGCTGATGTTATTTTGTATCCAATCAATTGCCAGACTATCATCACATGGAGGTCATTCACTCCTCTATTTATAGCGATGAGTGTGGCAACATGTGTCTGATTTAATTCTTGTTCTTATATCAAATGGATTCAATTAGCCAGTGCCACCTGATTTCCTAGGCCTGTGACAGCGGTGTGCTGTAAGGATCAATGCTGTGTCCACTGCTTTCATAGAACATAGAACTGTACAGCACGTTACAGGCCCTTCGGCCCAGGATGTTGTGTCGATCTTTTACCCTGAACCTAATGTCTATCTAACCTCCACCCCTACCTTATACTGTCATCCATATGCCTATCAAATAGCCGCTTAAATGCCCCTAATGAGGCCAACTCCACTATCCTCTCCGGCAAAGCATTCCATGCCCTGACCACTCTCTGAGTAAAGAACCTACCTCTGACGTCCCCCCCTATATCTACCTCCACTCACTTTAAAACTATGGCCCCTTGTAATAGCTTTCCACCCTCAGAAAAGTCTCTGGCTGTACAATCTATCTGTACTTCTGATCATTGTGTACACCTCTATCAAGTCACCTCTCACCTTCATTGTTCTAAAGAGAAAAGCCCTAGCCCTCTCAACCTTTCCTTGTAAGACCTTCCCTCCATTCCAGGCAATATGCTGGTAAATCTCCTCTGCATCTTTTCCAATGCCTCGACATCTTTCCTGTAATGTGGCGACTAGAACTGGACACAATACTCCAGATGTGGCTGTACTAGGGTTTTGGAGAGCTGGAGCATAACTTCACGGCTCTTGAACTCAATCCCTCTTTTAATGAAAGCTAACACACCATATGCCTTCTTAACAACTCTATCCAGCTGTGTGGCAGCTTTCAGGGAACTGTGGACATGAACCCCAAGATATCTCTGCTCCTCCATACTGCCAAGAATCTTTCCATTAACCCTGTATTCTGCTTTCAAATTTGTCCTTCCAAAGTGAATCTTTTTTTAACAATTTTCATTGTTAAAATAAATGATAAATAAATTGATGTGAACATAGGAGGTAGGGTCAGTAAGTTTGTAGATGACACCAAAATTGCTGGTGTGGTGGACAATGAACGAGGTTATGAGGAAGGACAATGAAGAGTACAAAGGCACCTTGATCACATGGGCCAATGGGCCAAGGAGCGGCAGATAATGTGAAGTGTTGCATTTTGGTTAGGCTAATCAGTGCAGGACTTAAACAGTTAATGATAGGGCACTAGGGAGCGTTGCCAAACGGAGACCTGGGGGTGCTGGTGCATAGTTCCTTGAACATGCAGGCGCAGGTAGACAGGGTGGTAAAGAAGGCATTTGACATGCTTACCTTCATTGGTCAGTGCATTGAGAATAGAGTTGGGATATCATGTGGTAGCTGTACAGGACATCGGTGAGACCACTTTTACAACAGTGCATTCAAGATGATGTTAAATTTGAAAGGGTAGAGAAAAGATTTACAAGGGTGTTGCCAGGATTGGAGGTTTGAGCTATAGGGAGAGGCTGTGCAGGCTGGGGCTATTTTCCCTGAAATGTCAGAGGCCGAGAGGTGACTTTATAGAGGTTTATAAAATCATGAACAGCATGGATAGGGTGAATAGCCAAGGTCTTTTTCAAGGTTTGGTGGTCCAAAACAGGAGGGCGTAGGTTTAAGGTGAGAGGGGGAAGATTTAAAAGGGACCTAAGGGGCAGCTTTTTCATGCAGAGAATGGTGTGTGGATGGAACAAGCTGCCGGAGGAAGTGGTGGAGGCGTGTACAATTACTGCATATAAGAGACATTTGGATAACTGTATGAATATTTAGAGGGATATGTGCCAAATGCTGGCAAATGGAACTAGGTCAGTTCAGGATATCTGGTTGGCAACAACATGTTGGACTGAGGGTCTGCTGCTGTACTGTAACACAAAATGATTAGGGTAATATGCTAATGTGAATTGAGCATTGGTTAACAGGCAAGAAAGTAAGCATAAATGGGTCATTTTCAGGTTGGCAGGCTATCACCAGCGGGGTACTGTAAGGTCAAGTGCTGAGGGCCCAGCCGTTCACAGTCTCTATCAAAGCTGTGCATATGGGAACCAATTGTAGTAATTTAAGAGGTTAAATGGCCTACTCCTGCTCCTATGTTCCTAATTAGAGGACTCGTTTTGTTAGCAAGTACCTTGTCAGATCATATGTCAGTATTTCATGTTCTTTGTCATTTTTCTTTTCACCCCCTGAAGTTGACTGGTACCAAATCTTGCCTGATCATCATCAATGTTCCTTGGGCCATCTACTATGTTCAATTTGCCATACAGAATTATGTCTCTACTAGTTAAAAACATGCTTTGGACAATTTCCCAAAACATTTTTATCATGCAGTGAAGCTCATAGCAACAGCAGCAGCAAGTGTGCCTTAAGGCTGCACGTGACTCTCAGCAAATAATTTTGATGCCTTGCCAAGTGAGTCGCATCTGCAGAGCTTAGGCCAGGATGGAATTTGTTTTTTTATAAAAGATACGTGATAGCAGCCTCGTTCCCCATGTCCTCGATAGTCTTCCATCTAGATCAGTAACAGCTTCTTACATTTCCATTAATAGTATTTATGAACATGTGGTGCCCTGCTGCTTTGAGCCTTGGGACGTCAATAAATTTTAGGGAACAAGATGAAAATCCCTCTCATCTCAGCAAAGCAGGACCGGGTATCAGACTACTCAGCAAACAGGGCCTGTTCCCAACCTTACTATTTGCAATTATATCATGTTTAGAAAATATTGACTCTGAAGGTTTGTTTGAATTTGTTGCCTGAATTTGTGCACTGTTATTCAACTCCAACATTAATCTGGGAGTTTTTATGCACCATATTACTTTCTACAGGACCGCAACTTTCCCCCCACAGTGATCGAGAACGCCCTTGACCGCGTCTCCTGCATTTCCCGCGACACATCCCTCACACCCCGCCCCCGCCACAACCGCCCCAAGAGGATCCCCCTCGTTCTCACACACCACCCTACCAACCTCCGGATACAACGCATTATTCTCCGACACTTCCGCCATTTACAATCCGACCCCACCACCCAAGACATTTTTCCATCCCCTCCCCTGTCTGCTTTCCGGAGAGACCACTCTCTCCGTGACTCCCTTGTTCGCTCCACACTGCCCTCCAACCCCACCACACCCGGCACCTTCCCCTGCAACCGCAGGAAATGCTACACTTGTCCCCACACCTCCTCCCTCACCCCCATCCCAGGCCCCAAGATGACATTCCACATTAAGCAGAGGTTCACCTGCAAATCTGCCAATGTGGTATACTGCATCCACTGTACCCGTTGCGGCTTCCTCTACATTGGGGAAACCAAGCGGAGGCTTGGGGACCGCTTTGCAGAACACCTCCGCTCAGTTCGCAACAAACAACTGCACCTCCCAGTCGCAAACCATTTCCACTCCCCCTCCCATTCTCTTGATGACATGTCCATCATGGGCCTCCTGCACTGCCACAATGATGCCACCCGAAGGTTGCAGGAACAGCAACTCATATTCCGCCTGGGAACCCTGCAGCCATTTGGTATCAATGTGGACTTCACCAGTTTCAAAATCTCCCCTTCCCCTACTGCATCCCTCAACCAGCCCAGTTCGTCCCCTCCCCCCACTGCACCACACAACCAGCCCAGCTCTTCCCCCCCACCCACTGCATCCCAAAACCAGTCCAACCTGTCTCTGCCTCCCTAACCGGTTCTTCCTCTCACCCATCCCTTCCTCCCACCCCAAGCCGCACCCCCAGCTACCTACTAACCTCATCCCACCTCCTTGACCTGTCCGTCTTCCCTGGACTGACCTATCCCCTCCCTACCTCCCCACCTACACTCTCTCCACCTATCTTCTCTACTCTCCATCTTCGGTCCGCCTCCCCCTCTCTCCCTATTTATTCCAGTTCCCTCTCCCCATCCCCCTCTCTGATGAAGGGTCTAAGCCCGAAACGTCAGCTTTTGTGCTTCTGAGATGCTGCTTGGCCTGCTGTGTTCATCCAGCCCCACATTTTATTATCTTACTTTCTACAGGTTGGATTTAACCAAAAAGTGGCCAAGTGCCGTTCTTGGTGAGTTTCATGGAGGATTTCTCCAGTGATTTTTCTTGTCATATCTTCCCAAACTCATCTCATTACCTGTGCACCACATTGCCATAGCAGTCCACTCATTCTAATGTCACACTCATAGAATCATAAAATCCATACAGCGTGGAAAGAGGCCGTTCAGCCGATTGAGCCTGCACCAATCCTCTGAACAGCATTCCATCCAGACCCAGCCCCTCCATCCTATCCCCACAACCCCACATTTGCTCTGTCTAACCCATGTAACCTGCACATCCCTAGACACAATGGGGGAATTTAGCCTGGCCATTCCACCTACCCTGTGCATGTTTGGACTGTGGGAGGAAACTGGAGCTCCCACAGGAAATCCACACAGACACGGGGAAATTGTGCAAACTCCACACAGACAGTCACCCTAGGCTACTAACCACTGAGCCACTGTGCATGGGTGCAGATATTGGCCACTGCTGGGTCACTGTAGGATTCTAAGTTCTGCGGCCATCTTTAAATCTCAGTTACACATCCAGTCAAACATTGTCAGTCTATAGCTGCCCCTGCACATTTCCTTTCAATTGCCCCAGACTTGTCGGGCAGGTCTACTGATGGGGACCTGAATATCCTAGTGGACAGGGATACATACTACTGTGGAGCTTACTCTGAGGTATTGATGACTGATGGAAGCTCATATGAGCGAGCAGCAAGTAGGAGTCATCAGGTTATTGCATTGATTTTCATGTCAGGAATTAGCACCATCTGGTTTCTATCCAGTGGGAAGGAGAACGGAAACTATACGTCAATGGGATGGGATGACTTAATAATGAAATTTTAAAGCATACTTATACATGAAGATTAGCCTCTCACCACCCACTGGTGATAATCTCACCTTGCCATTCAAAACATGGTTGGAAAATGAGTCTTTTCATCCACGATGTATGGAAGCTCTTCAGTCGTGATCTCATACCATTCACCTTCTCACCGATGCCCATGTCTTTCAGAAGCTGGGAAAATTCCACCCTGTGTTTTGTGGATTAAATGTCAGGTCCTACAACCATCAATAAGCAGTGAACATTTCTACTGTAGTAATTATTGATGCTGCTGACCAATGCAATTACTCCCAATGTAATCAGTGTAATAATTGCAAGTTCTATATCAAAGATCTGCCTACAAGCAAAGTGTATCCATATTCCTCAGAAGTAAACGCAAGAGTAGTTTTGCTGCCCGATCTTCTTGGGTTCCCTGTGAGAACCTGATCCATAGTACCATGGTCTGCCCAGTGTTAGGACAAAGCTACAGAATCTACCTCATGATTCTGGCACCAAGTAGACCCACTCTAGCCACCCTGTCCAATGACTTGGAGGTAATGCTCACTTCCTGTTAGTTGAAGCTACAGAACATGATAGTAGAGGTTTCAACTCATTTCCATCAGAGGGCTAATCAGGAATCTTTCCCAGGTTACCAACCTACCCTTGGTGTGTCTTGGAAGGATTTGTAAATCAACCCTCAACAAGTTTGGCTATGCTATGAACACACTTCTCATAGCTGATAAGTCCTGGAGTGAGACTTGAACCTAAAGCTTCTGGTTCAAAGACAGGGAAATTACCCACTGCATCACAAGATCTCCACAAAATAACCAGGTTGATTTATAAAGTTTTAACATGTGTGACATCGCTGATTATCAACTGCTTTAATTGAAATCATTAGGCATAATCATCTGGAAATTGATGATTACAGTGTCATTAGTTTGAATTTGAGACAGTATATGACCAAGTGTAATTGACCTGTCTCAAAACATTTCAGTAACACGTTAACATCAAAATAGCTAGTAACTAAGTTAGCTAAATAACAAATCTTTTGATGATAGAATGCTCATAGTGTCACAAACATGACACCACAGCTACTTCTGCTGTTAACCTAGTGTCAGCTTAAATCATAAATTGTTTTGTCAATGAAAACATAACTGTAGCTCTTTTTTAAATCATTCTGATGAAATTTATTGATTTTTTTAGTGAGCTCCTCACTTGTTTGTTTTTAAGTCTTTATTCGCTCCACAGGGAGTGAATTTGTCCACTCGCCACTATGCACGTCACTATTACAACAAGCCTAAGCTGGAATGCAGCCTGATCCTACAATATTCCAAATTCTAATCAGCTGAGCCAACAGAATAGACTGGAAAACAAGAAACATCAGACTAGGAACGGACCAAGGTCCATCTAATTCACCTCCTGCTGTCATGATTTTCACGTTTTACAATGATTATGAAGTTGTTGATTTTTCACGAAAACAATATACGTAGAATATACAGCAGAGAAACAGGCCTCACAAATCTACATAAGTTAAATTCTTCATTTGAGGTCATTAATTGGACACAGAAATGAGGAAACACAAGCTGTGGGCTTTGTTTATTTTGGGTAATATAGCATCTTCATTCTCCCAAGTATGCCACACTTATTAGATGTCAAGCCATCTGAAATGTTATGTTCTGAAATAAATCTATCTAATTTGTACCTCTATTTGTTTTGGAAGTAGGCAGACAATATATTACTTGGTCCCATTTTCCTATGTTTCTTCTTAGCCCTCCCCCTGCCTTTCCAGATGAAATTTTCTAACCAATCTGGGTGAACAGTGTTATGTAATGAATCCTGCTGATCATGTTGCCAGATGTGGGCTTTTTGACATAAGGTGGGTCATATTGCTTCTAGTTTGGGATCTACTGGGCTTTGTTTTGTTTCATGTATAGAGGAAGACCACTAGATAGTCTAACAAGAAGAGGCTATTGTTTTAAACAAGATGTGGTTTATTTCATGATAGCAATCGCATACAAGTTACTTGAGTATGACAGCCATTGTTACTAAGACTGTACAGATTGATCTAAACAATAAGTCTGTCTCTTTCAAGTTCCAGTGCTGTACTCTCCATCCATTATTACAATCATCACATTGGGTGGAGCTGAATGCATTCCTCATCATGAGCCCTTCCAGACGCTAACACCTATGGGCCTGATTTTAAGCTGAAGGACAAGAGGTTTGGAGGGATTTTTAGGAAATAAAATTCACTCAGAGGGTGGTGGGAATCTGATATATACTGTTTGGGAGAGCCGTAGAATCCCAACTCACACCTCCCTGAACAGATCACGTACTCCCAACAAAAGGACGGTCAGCATGCCCATGGAGGTCAAAAGAAATTCTTCAAGGATAACATCCAGACTAACCTTTAGAAATTCCAAATCAACATCAACAACAAGGAGGACATGACTACTAACCAGAATCACTGGAGAATCGTCATTTGACAAGGAAGTATACACCAGGAAAATGATCTCTGTCACCCTATCCTTGTACAAGGATACTAACACTGAGCACAAGAGCATCCCCTTACCCTCCAAGATATAAAGCAGGAGCAAATCCAGTTCTAAAGAAGGGTCACTAGACTTGAAATGTCAACTCTGTTTTCTCTCCACAGATGCTGGCAGACCTGCTGAGTTTTCCATCATTTTCTGTTTTAATTTCTGATTTCCAGCATCTGCAGTTATAGAGCTATGGAGTTGTAAAGCACGGCACTAGACCCTTCAGTCAAACTCTACCATGCTGAACAGATATCCTAAATTAATCTAGCTCCATTTGCTTGCATTTGGTCCAAATCCCTCTAAATCCTCCCTATTCAAATACCCATCCAGATGCCTTTTAAATGTTATTATTGTACCAGCCTCCACCATTTCCTCTGGCAGCTCAATCCATACACGCATCATGCTCTGCATGAAAAGATTTGCCCTCAGGACCCTTTTATATCCTTCCTCTCTCAGCTTAAACCTATGCCCTGATAATGAAATGTGAGGCTGGATGAACACAGCAGGCCCAGCAACATCTCAGGAGCACAAAAGCTGACGTTTCGGGCCGAGACCCTTCATCAGAGAGGGGGATGGGGTGAGGGTTCTGGAATAAATAGGGAGAGAGAGGGAGGGGGACCGAAGATGGAGAGAAAAGAAGATAGGTGGAGAGGAGAGTATAGGTGGGGAGGTGGGGAGGGGATAGGTCAGTCCAGGGAAGACGGACTGGTCAAGGAGGTGGGATGAGGTTAGTAGGTAGGAAATGGAGGTGCGGCTTGGGGTGGGAGGAAGGGATGGGTGAGAGGAAGAACAGGTTAGGGAGGCAGAGACAGACTGGACTGGTTTTGGGATGCAGTGGGTGGAGGGGAAGAGCTGGGCTGGTTGTGTGGTGCAGTGGGGGGAGGGGACAAACTGGGCTGGTTTTGGGATGTAGTGGGGGAAGGGGAGATTTTGAAGCTGGTGAAGTCCACATTGATACCATTGGGCTGCAGGGTTCCCAAGCGGAATATGAGTTGCTGTTCCTGCAACCTTCGGTTGGCATCATTGTGGCACTGCAGGAGGCCCATGATGGACATGTCATCTAAAGAATGGGAGGGGGAGTGGAAATGGTTTGCGACTGGGAGGTGCAGTTGTTTATTGCGAACCGAGCGGAGGTGTTCTGCAAAGCGGTCCCCAAGCCTCCGCTTGGGTTCCTCAATGTAGAGGAAGCCACACTGGGTACAGTGGATGCAGTATACCACATTGGCAGATGTGCAGGTGAACCTCTGCTTAATATGGAAAGTCATCTTGGGGCCTGGGATAGGGGTGAGGGAGGAGGTGTGGGGGCAAGTGTAGCATTTCCGGCAGTTGCAGGGGAAGGTGCCGGGTGTGGTGGGGTTGGAGGGCAGTGTGGAGTGAACAAGGGAGTCACGGAGAGAGTGGTCTCTCCGGAAAGCAGACAGGGGAGGGGATGGAAAAATGTCTTGGGTGGTGGGGTCGGATTGTAGATGGCGGAAGTGTCAGAGGATGATGCGTTGTATCCGGAGGTTGTTGGGGTGGTGTGTGAGAACGAGGGGGATCCTCTTTGGGCGGTTGTGGCGGGGGCGGGATGTGAGGGGTGTGTTACGGGAAATGCGGGAGACGCGGTTAAGGGCGTTCTCGACCACTGTGGGGTCAAGTTGCGGTCCTTGAAGAACTTGGACATCTGGAATGTGCGGGAGTGGAATGCCTCATCGTGGGAGCAGATGCAGCGGAGGCGGAGGAATTGGGAATAGGGGATGGAATTTTTGCAGGAGGGTGCGTGGGAGGAGGTGTATTCTAGGTAGCTGTGGGAGTCGGTGGGCTTGAAATGGACATCAGTTACAAGCTGGTTGCCTGAGATGGAGACTGAGAGGTCCAGGAAGGTGAGTGATGTGCTGGAGATGGCCCAGGTGAACTGAAGGTTGGGGTGGAAGGTGTTGGTGAAGTGGATGAACTGTTCGAGCTCCTCTGGGGAGCAAGAGGTGGCGCCGATACAGTCATCAATGTAACGGAGGAAGAGGTGGGGTTTGGGGCCTGTGTAGGCGCGGAAGAGGGACTGTTCCACGTAACCTACAAAGGAGCAGGCATAGCTGGGGCCCATGCGGGTGCCCATGGCCACCCCCTTAGTCTGTCGGAAGTGGGAGGAATCGAAAGAGAAGTTGTTGAGGTAGAGGACGAGTTCGGCTAGGAGGCTGAGCGTGTCGGTGGAGGGGGACTGGTCGGGCCTGCGGGACAGGAAGAAGCGGAGGGCCTTGAGGCCATCTGCATGCAGAATACAGGTGTATAGGGACTGGACATCCATGGTGAAAATGAGGGCCAGGGAATTGGAAGTCCTGGAGGAGGTGGAGGGCGTGGGTGGTGTCACAGACGTAGGTAGGGAGTTCCTGGGCCGAAGGGGAGAAAATGGAGTCCAGATAGGTGGAGATGAGTTCGGTGGGGCAGGAACAGGCTGAGACAATGGGTCGACCAGGGCAGGCAGGTTTGTGGATTTTGGGAAGGAGATAGAAATGGGCCGTGCGGGGTTGGGGAACAATGAGGTTGGAGGCTGTGGGTGGGAGGTCTCCTGAGGTGATGAGGTCATGAATGGTGTTGGAGATGATGGTTTGGTGCTCGGGTGTGGGGTCATGATCGAGGGGGCGGTAGGAGGTGGTGTCGGAGAGTTGGCGTTTGGCCTCGGCGATGTAGAGGTCAGTGCGCCATACTACCACTGCGCCACCCTTGTCAGCGGGTTTGATGGTGAGGTTGGGGTTGGAGCGGAGGGAGCAGAGGGCTGCTCGTTCTGCGGGGGAGAGGTTGGAGTGGGTGAGAGGGGTGGAGAGGTTGATGCGGTTAATGTCTCGATGGCAGTTAGAGATGAAGAGTTCGAGGGAAGGTAGGAGGCCTGGGGGTGGTGTCCAGGAGGAGGACTTGTGTTGGAAGCGGGTGAAGGGGTCAGTGGAGGGAGGGTTAGGCTCCCGGTTGAAGAAGTAGGCGTGGAGGCGAAGGCGCCAATGTGGTATACTGCATCCACTGTACCCGGTGTGGCTTCCTCTACATTGGGGAAGCCAAGCGGAGGCTTGGGGACCGCTTTGCAGAACACCTCCGCTCGGTTCGCAATAAACAACTGCACCTCCCAGTCGCAAACTATTTCCACTCCCCTTCCCATTCTTTAGATGACATGTCCATCATGGACCTCCTGCAGTGCCACAATGATGTCACCCGAAGGTTGCAGGAACAGCAACTCATATTCCGCCTGGGAACCCTGCAGCTCAATGGTATCAATGTGGACTTCACCAGCTTCAAAATCTCCCCTCCCCCGACTGCACCACACAACCAGCCCAGCTCTTTCCCCCCACCCACTGCATCCCAAAACCAGTACAACCTGTCTCTGCCTCCCTAACCGGTTCTTCCTCTCACCCATCCCTTCCTCCCACCCCAAGCCGCACCCCCAGCTACCTACTAACCTCATCCACCTCCTTGACCTGTCCGCCTTCCCTGGACTGACCTATCCCCTCCCTACCTCCCCACCTACACTCTCTCCACCTATCTTCTTTTCTCTCCATCTTCGGTCTGCCTCCCCCTCTCTCCCTATTTATTCCAGAACCCTCTCCCCATCCCCCTCTCTGACGAAGGGTCCAGGCCCGAAACGTCAGCTTTTGTGCTCCTGAGATGCTGCTGGGCCTGCTGTGTTCATCCAGCCTCACATTTCATTATCTTGGAATTCTCCAGCATCTGCAGTTCCCATTATCACTAAACCTATGCCCTGTAGTTTTGGACTCTGCTACCCTGGAGTAAAAGACCTTGGCTATTCACCCTATCCAATCTCCTCATGATTTTGTAAACCTTGATAAGGTTATTATTTTGGGAGCATGATATATTTAACCCTTCATTTTGCTGTAGGCACTTTTTAAAAGAGAATTAACCTTCTGAATCTGAGATCTGACAACACCTGCCCCTTTCCGATTTGGAACTGGGCCTCCTGCCTCACAGATAGGGACATACCACAGGGGCCCTCCTGCTGAGCTGTAAGTTGTAATTTGCAAACGCTCCCTTGGCAGGCAGCAGGCGCCGGCCGCGCCCCCTCTGCCCACCGGTGATGCAAGCGGCCGCAGTGACGTCAGGCCACCGCCCCCTCCCCGCCTCCGGGTGACGTCACAGGGGCCGGTTGGCGCACGCGCGGTGGCGTGTTCCTGCTGGCTCGGTTGCCGGGTGCGAACGGCTGTCAGTCTGTGGAGAGGCTGACGGGCAGCTTGTACCGGGGCCTGTCTTGGGCTCACCGCAATGTCAGTCTGAAGATGGCACAGAGAGAAACCGTGCTGCATCTCTTCGCGGGAGGGTGAGTGCGACCGAGATTCTGCCCCTCCCGGCGTCTTATTCATTTTTCTTTCCACCTTGTCGCTGCGTTAGGCCGCATCCGGTCGCCCCTGGTTACCGGAGAGATGATGGTCTGCGTGCGGCATGTTGAGGGAATATTCCAGAAAGCAGCAGGCATCCCTCCGAGGGAAACCATCCAGCCCTGTACCCGCACCCACCCCACCATCAGCTCCACTCTCCTCACATGTGCTCTTCTCCCCCCCCCCCCACCTCGTTTCATGCCATATTCCAGAAATCCCACCTCCCATCCAGGGACCCCTCTCCACCCCCACTTCCCATCCGGGACCGCCCCCTCTCCACCCCCCCCCCCCCAATCCAGGACCCCCCTCCCCACCCCCCCTTCCCATCCGGGACCCCCCCCTTCCCATCCAGGACCCCCCTCACCAACCCCCCCCCCCCCGCGCATCCAGGCCCCAGGACACCCCCTCCACCCCCTTCCCATCCAGGACACCCTCCCCACCCCCTTCCCATCCAGGACACCCTCCCCACCCCCCCCTCTACACCTCTTCCCACCCAGGACCACCAGCCCCCACCCTTCCCACCCAGGACCACCACCCCCCACCCTTCCCACCCAGGACCACCACCACCCTCCCGCCACCTTCCCATCAAAGACCCCTCCAGGCTCTGGCGTCATCCCACGCATGCTGTTCCTTCCGCCTTCCCCCGCCCCCGGCAGTCTTCACATCCATGCCCTCCCTCCATCCCTACTCTTCCCATCCATGCCCTCCCCCTGCAGTCTTTCCATCCATGCTCACCCTCCCCCCCCCCCCCCGCCACAATCTTTCCATCCAGGCCTGCTCCCCTTCCTCCCCCCCCCCCCCATTCCAGCCAAACCCCCCCCCCACCCCCCCAATCAGTCTCTCCATCCATCACCTGCAGTCTTCCCATCCATGCCTGCCCTCCCTCCCCCTGCAGTCTTTCCATCCATGCTAGCCCTCCCTCCGGCAGTCTTCCAATCCATCCCCACCCCCCCCTCCCTCCCAGTCTTCCCATCCATGCCCCCTCTCCCTCCCAGTCTTCCCATCCATGCCCGCCCTCCCTCCCAGTCTTCCCATCCATGCCCACCCTCCCTCCCAGTCTTCCCATCCATGCCCGCCCTCCCTCCCGGTCTTCCCATCCATGCCCGCCCTCCCTCCCGGTCTTCCCATCCATGCCCTCCCTCCCTCCCTCCCTCCCTCCCTCCCGGTCTTCCCATCCATGCCCGCCCTCCCTCCCTCCCTCCCGGTCTTCCCTCCCGGTCTTCCCATCCATGCCCTCCCTCCCTCCCTCCCGCCCTCCCTCCCTCCCTCCCTCCCTCCCTCCCTCCCTCCCTCCCTCCCTCCCTCCCTCCCTCCCGCCCTCCCTCCCTCCCTCCCGGTCTTCCCATCCATGCCCGCCCTCCCTCCCTCCCTCCCGGTCTTCCCATCCATGCCCGCCCTCCCTCCCTCCCTCCCGGTCTTCCCATCCATGCCCGCCCTCCCTCCCTCCCTCCCGGTCTTCCCATCCATGCCCGCCCTCCCTCCCTCCCTCCCTCCCGGTCTTCCCATCCATGCCCGCCCTCCCTCCCTCCCTCCCGGTCTTCCCATCCATGCCCGCCCTCCCTCCCTCCCTCCCGGTCTTCCCATCCATGCCCGCCCTCCCTCCCTCCCTCCCGGTCTTCCCATCCATGCCCGCCCTCCCTCCCTCCCTCCCGGTCTTCCCATCCATGCCCGCCCTCCCTCCCTCCCTCCCGGTCTTCCCATCCATGCCCGCCCTCCCTCCCGGTCTTCCCATCCATCCATGCCCTCCCTCCCTCCCTCCCTCCCTCCCGGTCTTCCCATCCATGCCCGCCCTCCCTCCCTCCCTCCCTCCCTCCCTCCCTCCCGGTCTTCCCTCCCGGTCTTCCCATCCATGCCCTCCCTCCCTCCCTCCCGGTCTTCCCATCCATGCCCGCCCTCCCTCCCTCCCTCCCTCCCTCCCGGTCTTCCCATCCATGCCCGCCCTCCCTCCCTCCCTCCCTCCCTCCCGGTCTTCCCATCCATGCCCGCCCTCCCTCCCTCCCTCCCTCCCTCCCGGTCTTCCCATCCATGCCCGCCCTCCCTCCCTCCCTCCCTCCCTCCCGGTCTTCCCATCCATGCCCGCCCTCCCTCCCTCCCTCCCTCCCTCCCGGTCTTCCCATCCATGCCCGCCCTCCCTCCCAGTCTTCCCATCCATGCCCGCCCTCCCTCCCAGTCTTCCCATCCATGCCCGCCCTCCCTCCCTCCCTCCCAGTCTTCCCATCCATGCCCGCCCTCCCTCCCTCCCTCCCAGTCTTCCCATCCATGCCCGCCCTCCCTCCCTCCCTCCCAGTCTTCCCATCCATGCCCGCCCTCCCTCCCTCCCTCCCTCCCAGTCTTCCCATCCATGCCCGCCCTCCCTCCCCCCCTCCCAGTCTTCCCATCCATGCCCGCCCTCCCTCCCTCCCTCCCAGTCTTCCCATCCATGCCCGCCCTCCCTCCCAGTCTTCCCATCCATGCCCACCCTCCCTCCCAGTCTTCCCATCCATGCCCGCCCTCCCTCCCTCCCAGTCTTCCCATCCATGCCCGCCCTCCCTCCCTCCCTCCCAGTCTTCCCATCCATGCCCGCCCTCCCTCCCTCCCTCCCAGTCTTCCCATCCATGCCCGCCCTCCCTCCCAGTCTTCCCATCCATGCCCGCCCTCCCTCCCTCCCTCCCAGTCTTCCCATCCATGCCCGCCCTCCCTCCCTCCCTCCCAGTCTTCCCATCCATGCCCGCCCTCCCTCCCTCCCTCCCAGTCTTCCCATCCATGCCCGCCCTCCCTCCCTCCCTCCCAGTCTTCCCATCCATGCCCGCCCTCCCTCCCTCCCTCCCAGTCTTCCCATCCATGCCCGCCCTCCCTCCCTCCCTCCCAGTCTTCCCATCCATGCCCGCCCTCCCTCCCTCCCTCCCAGTCTTCCCATCCATGCCCGCCCTCCCTCCCTCCCTGTCTTCCCATCCATGCCCGCCCTCCCTCCCTCCCTGTCTTCCCATCCATGCCCGCCCTCCCTCCCTCCCAGTCTTCCCATCCATGCCCGCGCTCCCTCCCAGTCTTCCCATCCATGCCCGCCCTCCCTCCCAGTCTTCCCATCCATGCCCGCCCTCCCTCCCCTCCCAGTCTTCCCATCCATGCCCGCCCTCCCTCCCTCCCCTCCCAGTCTTCCCATCCATGCCCGCGCTCCCTCCCAGTCTTCCCATCCATGCCCGCGCTCCCTCCCAGTCTTCCCATCCATGCCCGCCCTCCCTCCCAGTCTTCCCATCCATGCCCGCCCTCCCTCCCCTCCCAGTCTTCCCATCCATGCCCGCCCTCCCTCCCTCCCCTCCCAGTCTTCCCATCCATGCCCGCCCTCCCTCCCAGTCTTCCCATCCATGCCCGCCCTCCCTCCCTCCCTCCCAGTCTTCCCATCCATGCCCGCCCTCCCTCCCTCCCTCCCAGTCTTCCCATCCATGCCCGCCCTCCCTCCCTCCCCTCCCAGTCTTCCCATCCATGCCCGCCCTCCCTCCCTCCCTCCCAGTCTTCCCATCCATGCCCGCCCTCCCTCCCTCCCAGTCTTCCCATCCATGCCCGCCCTCCCTCCCTCCCTGTCTTCCCATCCATGCCCGCGCTCCCTCCCAGTCTTCCCATCCATGCCCGCCCTCCCTCCCAGTCTTCCCATCCATGCCCGCCCTCCCTCCCTCCCAGTCTTCCCATCCATGCCCGCCCTCCCTCCCTCCCAGTCTTCCCATCCATGCCCGCCCTCCCTCCCAGTCTTCCCATCCATGCCCGCCCTCCCTCCCTCCCTCCCAGTCTTCCCATCCATGCCCGCCCTCCCTCCCTCCCTCCCAGTCTTCCCATCCATGCCCGCCCTCCCTCCCTCCCCTCCCAGTCTTCCCATCCATGCCCGCCCTCCCTCCCTCCCAGTCTTCCCATCCATGCCCGCCCTCCCTCCCTCCCTCCCAGTCTTCCCATCCATGCCCGCCCTCCCTCCCTCCCAGTCTTCCCATCCATGCCCGCCCTCCCTCCCTCCCTCCCAGTCTTCCCATCCATGCCCGCCCTCCCTCCCTCCCTCCCAGTCTTCCCATCCATGCCCGCCCTCCCTCCCTCCCAGTCTTCCCATCCATGCCCGCCCTCCCTCCCTCCCTCCCTCCCAGTCTTCCCATCCATGCCCGCCCTCCCTCCCAGTCTTCCCATCCATGCCCGCCCTCCCTCCCTCCCTCCCAGTCTTCCCATCCATGCTCGCCCTCCCTCCCTCCCAGTCTTCCCATCCATGCCCGCCCTCCCTCCCTCCCTCCCTCCCAGTCTTCCCATCCATGCCCGCCCTCCCTCCCAGTCTTCCCGTCCATGCCCGCCCTCCCTCCCTCCCTCCCTGTCTTCCCGTCCATGCCCGCCCTCCCTCCCTCCCTCCCTCCCAGTCTTCCCGTCCATGCCCGCCCTCCCTCCCTCCCTCCCAGTCTTCCCATCCCAGTCTTCCCATCCATGCCCGCCCTCCCTCCCTCCCTCCCAGTCTTCCCATCCATGCCCGCCCTCCCAGTCTTCCCATCCATGCCCTCCCTCCCTCCATCCCAGTGTTCCCATCCATGCCCGCCCTCCCTCCCTCCCTCCCAGTCTTCCCATCCATGCCCGCCCTCCCTCCCTCCCTCCCAGTCTTCCCATCCATGCCCGCCCTCCCTCCCTCCCTCCCTCCCAGTCTTCCCATCCATGCCCGCCCTCCCTCCCTCCCTCCCTCCCAGTCTTCCATCCCTCCCAGTCTTCCATCCCTCCCAGTCTTCCATCCCTCCCAGTCTTCCATCCCTCCCAGTCTTCCATCCCATCCGTGCCCTCCCTCCCTCCCTCCCTCCCTCCCTCCCAGTCTTCCCATCCGTGCCCTCCCTCCCTCCCTCCCTCCCAGTCTTCCCATCCGTGCCCTCCCTCCCAGTCTTCCCATCCGTGCCCTCCCTCCCTCCCTCCCTCCCAGTCTTCCCATCCGTGCCCGCCCTCCCTCCCTCCCTCCCTCCCTCCCTCCCTCCCTCCCAGTCTTCCCATCCGTGCCCGCCCTCCCTCCCTCCCTCCCTCCCTCCCTCCCTCCCAGTCTTCCCATCCGTGCCCGCCCTCCCTCCCTCCCTCCCTCCCTCCCTCCCTCCCAGTCTTCCCATCCGTGCCCGCCCTCCCTCCCTCCCTCCCTCCCAGTCTTCCCATCCGTGCCCGTCCTCCCTCCCAGTCTTCCCATCCGTGCCCGCCCTCCCTCCCTCCCAGTCTTCCCATCCATGCCCGCCCTCCCTCCCTCCCTCCCTCCCAGTCTTCCCATCCATGCCCGCCCTCCCTCCCTCCCTCCCAGTCTTCCCATCCATGCCCGCCCTCCCTCCCTCCCAGTCTTCCCATCCATGCCCGCCCTCCCTCCCTCCCTCCCAGTCTTCCCATCCATGCCCGCCCTCCCTCCCTCCCTCCCAGTCTTCCCATCCATGCCCGCCCTCCCTCCCTCCCTCCCAGTCTTCCCATCCATGCCCGCCCTCCCTCCCTCCCAGTCTTCCCATCCATGCCCGCCCTCCCTCCCTCCCTGTCTTCCCATCCATGCCCGCGCTCCCTCCCAGTCTTCCCATCCATGCCCGCGCTCCCTCCCAGTCTTCCCATCCATGCCCGCCCTCCCTCCCAGTCTTCCCATCCATGCCCGCCCTCCCTCCCAGTCTTCCCATCCATGCCCGCCCTCCCTCCCTCCCAGTCTTCCCATCCATGCCCGCCCTCCCTCCCTCCCTCCCTCCCAGTCTTCCCATCCATGCCCGCCCTCCCTCCCAGTCTTCCCATCCATGCCCGCCCTCCCTCCCTCCCTCCCAGTCTTCCCATCCATGCCCGCCCTCCCTCCCTCCCTCCCAGTCTTCCCATCCATGCCCGCCCTCCCTCCCTCCCCTCCCAGTCTTCCCATCCATGCCCGCCCTCCCTCCCTCCCAGTCTTCCCATCCATGCCCGCCCTCCCTCCCTCCCTCCCAGTCTTCCCATCCATGCCCGCCCTCCCTCCCTCCCTCCCTCCCAGTCTTCCCATCCATGCCCGCCCTCCCTCCCTCCCTCCCAGTCTTCCCATCCATGCCCGCCCTCCCTCCCTCCCTCCCAGTCTTCCCATCCATGCCCGCCCTCCCTCCCTCCCTCCCAGTCTTCCCATCCATGCCCGCCCTCCCTCCCTCCCTCCCAGTCTTCCCATCCATGCCCGCCCTCCCTCCCTCCCTCCCTCCCAGTCTTCCCATCCATGCCCGCCCTCCCTCCCTCCCTCCCAGTCTTCCCATCCATGCCCGCCCTCCCTCCCTCCCAGTCTTCCCATCCATGCCCGCCCTCCCTCCCTCCCTCCCAGTCTTCCCATCCATGCCCGCCCTCCCTCCCTCCCTCCCAGTCTTCCCATCCATGCCCGCCCTCCCTCCCTCCCTCCCAGTCTTCCCATCCATGCCCGCCCTCCCTCCCTCCCTCCCAGTCTTCCCATCCATGCCCGCCCTCCCTCCCTCCCTCCCAGTCTTCCCATCCATGCCCGCCCTCCCTCCCTCCCTCCCTCCCTCCCTCCCTCCCTCCCTCCCAGTCTTCCCATCCATGCCCGCCCTCCCTCCCTCCCTCCCTCCCAGTCTTCCCATCCATGCTCGCCCGCCCTCCCTCCCAGTCTTCCCATCCATGCCCGCCCTCCCTCCCTCCCTCCCAGTCTTCCCATCCATGCCCGCCCTCCCTCCCAGTCTTCCCGTCCATGCCCTCCCTCCCTCCCTGTCTTCCCGTCCATGCCCGCCCTCCCTCCCTCCCTCCCAGTCTTCCCGTCCATGCCCGCCCTCCCTCCCTCCCTCCCAGTCTTCCCATCCCAGTCTTCCCATCCCAGTCTTCCCATCCCAGTCTTCCCATCCATGCCCGCCCTCCCTCCCTCCCTCCCAGTCTTCCCATCCATGCCCGCCCTCCCTCCCTCCCTCCCAGTCTTCCCATCCATGCCCGCCCTCCCTCCCTCCCTCCCTCCCAGTCTTCCATCCCTCCCAGTCTTCCATCCCTCCCAGTCTTCCATCCCTCCCAGTCTTCCATCCCTCCCAGTCTTCCATCCCTCCCAGTCTTCCATCCCTCCCAGTCTTCCATCCCTCCCAGTCTTCCATCCCTCCCAGTCTTCCATCCCATCCGTGCCCTCCCTCCCTCCCTCCCTCCCAGTCTTCCCATCCGTGCCCTCCCTCCCTCCCTCCCTCCCAGTCTTCCCATCCGTGCCCTCCCTCCCACCCTCCCTCCCTCCCAGTCTTCCCATCCGTGCCCTCCCTCCCTCCCTCCCTCCCAGTCTTCCCATCCGTGCCCGCCCTCCCTCCCTCCCTCCCTCCCAGTCTTCCCATCCGTGCCCGCCCTCCCTCCCTCCCAGTCTTCCCATCCGTGCCCGCCCTCCCTCCCTCCCTCCCTCCCTCCCTCCCTCCCTCCCAGTCTTCCCATCCGTGCCCGCCCTCCCTCCCAGTCTTCCCATCCGTGCCCGCCCTCCCTCCCAGTCTTCCCATCCGTGCCCGCCCTCCCTCCCTCCCTCCCAGTCTTCCCATCCGTGCCCTCCCTCCCTCCCTCCCTCCCAGTCTTCCCATCCGTGCCCGCCCTCCCTCCCTCCCTCCCAGTCTTCCCATCCGTGCCCGCCCTCCCTCCCTCCCTCCCAGTCTTCCCATCCGTGCCCGCCCTCCCTCCCTCCCTCCCAGTCTTCCCATCCGTGCCCGCCCTCCCTCCCTCCCTCCCAGTCTTCCCATCCGTGCCCGCCCTCCCTCCCTCCCTCCCAGTCTTCCCATCCGTGCCCGCCCTCCCTCCCTCCCTCCCAGTCTTCCCATCCGTGCCCGCCCTCCCTCCCTCCCTCCCAGTCTTCCCATCCGTGCCCGCCCTCCCTCCCTCCCTCCCAGTCTTCCCATCCGTGCCCGCCCTCCCTCCCTCCCTCCCAGTCTTCCCATCCGTGCCCGCCCTCCCTCCCTCCCCTCCCAGTCTTCCCATCCGTGCCCGCCCTCCCTCCCTCCCTCCCAGTCTTCCCATCCGTGCCCGCCCTCCCTCCCTCCCTCCCTCCCAGTCTTCCCATCCGTGCCCGCCCTCCCTCCCTCCCTCCCAGTCTTCCCATCCGTGCCCTCCCTCCCTCCCTCCCTCCCTCCCAGTCTTCCCATCCGTGCCCGCCCTCCCTCCCTCCCTCCCAGTCTTCCCATCCGTGCCCGCCCTCCCTCCCTCCCTCCCAGTCTTCCCATCCGTGCCCGCCCTCCCTCCCTCCCTCCCAGTCTTCCCATCCGTGCCCGCCCTCCCTCCCTCCCTCCCAGTCTTCCCATCCGTGCCCGCCCTCCCTCCCTCCCTCCCAGTCTTCCCATCCGTGCCCGCCCTCCCTCCCTCCCTCCCAGTCTTCCCATCCATGCCCGCCCTCCCTCCCTCCCTCCCAGTCTTCCCATCCATGCCCGCCCTCCCTCCCTCCCAGTCTTCCCATCCATGCCCGCCCTCCCTCCCTCCCTGTCTTCCCATCCATGCCCGCGCTCCCTCCCAGTCTTCCCATCCATGCCCGCGCTCCCTCCCAGTCTTCCCATCCATGCCCGCCCTCCCTCCCAGTCTTCCCATCCATGCCCGCCCTCCCTCCCAGTCTTCCCATCCATGCCCGCCCTCCCTCCCTCCCAGTCTTCCCATCCATGCCCGCCCTCCCTCCCTCCCTCCCTCCCAGTCTTCCCATCCATGCCCGCCCTCCCTCCCAGTCTTCCCATCCATGCCCGCCCTCCCTCCCTCCCTCCCAGTCTTCCCATCCATGCCCGCCCTCCCTCCCTCCCTCCCAGTCTTCCCATCCATGCCCGCCCTCCCTCCCTCCCCTCCCAGTCTTCCCATCCATGCCCGCCCTCCCTCCCTCCCAGTCTTCCCATCCATGCCCGCCCTCCCTCCCTCCCTCCCAGTCTTCCCATCCATGCCCGCCCTCCCTCCCTCCCTCCCTCCCAGTCTTCCCATCCATGCCCGCCCTCCCTCCCTCCCTCCCAGTCTTCCCATCCATGCCCGCCCTCCCTCCCTCCCTCCCAGTCTTCCCATCCATGCCCGCCCTCCCTCCCTCCCTCCCAGTCTTCCCATCCATGCCCGCCCTCCCTCCCTCCCTCCCAGTCTTCCCATCCATGCCCGCCCTCCCTCCCTCCCTCCCTCCCAGTCTTCCCATCCATGCCCGCCCTCCCTCCCTCCCTCCCAGTCTTCCCATCCATGCCCGCCCTCCCTCCCTCCCAGTCTTCCCATCCATGCCCGCCCTCCCTCCCTCCCTCCCAGTCTTCCCATCCATGCCCGCCCTCCCTCCCTCCCTCCCAGTCTTCCCATCCATGCCCGCCCTCCCTCCCTCCCTCCCAGTCTTCCCATCCATGCCCGCCCTCCCTCCCTCCCTCCCAGTCTTCCCATCCATGCCCGCCCTCCCTCCCTCCCTCCCAGTCTTCCCATCCATGCCCGCCCTCCCTCCCTCCCTCCCTCCCTCCCTCCCTCCCTCCCTCCCTCCCAGTCTTCCCATCCATGCCCGCCCTCCCTCCCTCCCTCCCTCCCAGTCTTCCCATCCATGCTCGCCCGCCCTCCCTCCCAGTCTTCCCATCCATGCCCGCCCTCCCTCCCTCCCTCCCAGTCTTCCCATCCATGCCCGCCCTCCCTCCCAGTCTTCCCGTCCATGCCCTCCCTCCCTCCCTGTCTTCCCGTCCATGCCCGCCCTCCCTCCCTCCCTCCCAGTCTTCCCGTCCATGCCCGCCCTCCCTCCCTCCCTCCCAGTCTTCCCATCCCAGTCTTCCCATCCCAGTCTTCCCATCCATGCCCGCCCTCCCTCCCTCCCTCCCAGTCTTCCCATCCATGCCCGCCCTCCCTCCCTCCCTCCCAGTCTTCCCATCCATGCCCGCCCTCCCTCCCTCCCTCCCTCCCAGTCTTCCATCCCTCCCAGTCTTCCATCCCTCCCAGTCTTCCATCCCTCCCAGTCTTCCATCCCTCCCAGTCTTCCATCCCATCCGTGCCCTCCCTCCCTCCCTCCCTCCCAGTCTTCCCATCCGTGCCCTCCCTCCCTCCCTCCCTCCCAGTCTTCCCATCCGTGCCCTCCCTCCCACCCTCCCTCCCTCCCAGTCTTCCCATCCGTGCCCTCCCTCCCTCCCTCCCTCCCAGTCTTCCCATCCGTGCCCGCCCTCCCTCCCTCCCTCCCTCCCAGTCTTCCCATCCGTGCCCGCCCTCCCTCCCTCCCAGTCTTCCCATCCGTGCCCGCCCTCCCTCCCTCCCTCCCTCCCTCCCAGTCTTCCCATCCGTGCCCGCCCTCCCTCCCAGTCTTCCCATCCGTGCCCGCCCTCCCTCCCAGTCTTCCCATCCGTGCCCGCCCTCCCTCCCAGTCTTCCCATCCGTGCCCGCCCTCCCTCCCTCCCTCCCAGTCTTCCCATCCGTGCCCTCCCTCCCTCCCTCCCTCCCTCCCAGTCTTCCCATCCGTGCCCGCCCTCCCTCCCTCCCTCCCAGTCTTCCCATCCGTGCCCGCCCTCCCTCCCTCCCTCCCAGTCTTCCCATCCGTGCCCGCCCTCCCTCCCTCCCTCCCAGTCTTCCCATCCGTGCCCGCCCTCCCTCCCTCCCTCCCAGTCTTCCCATCCGTGCCCGCCCTCCCTCCCTCCCTCCCAGTCTTCCCATCCGTGCCCGCCCTCCCTCCCTCCCTCCCAGTCTTCCCATCCGTGCCCGCCCTCCCTCCCTCCCTCCCAGTCTTCCCATCCGTGCCCGCCCTCCCTCCCTCCCTCCCAGTCTTCCCATCCGTGCCCGCCCTCCCTCCCTCCCCTCCCAGTCTTCCCATCCGTGCCCGCCCTCCCTCCCTCCCTCCCAGTCTTCCCATCCGTGCCCGCCCTCCCTCCCTCCCTCCCAGTCTTCCCATCTGTGCCCGCCCTCCCTCCCTCCCTCCCTCCCAGTCTTCCCATCCGTGCCCGCCCTCCCTCCCTCCCTCCCAGTCTTCCCATCCGTGCCCGCCCTCCCTCCCTCCCTCCCTCCCAGTCTTCCCATCCGTGCCCGCCCTCCATCCCTCCCTCCCAGTCTTCCCATCCGTGCCCGCCCTCCCTCCCTCCCTCCCAGTCTTCCCCCCTCCCAGTCTTCCCCCATCCGTGCCCGCCCTCCCTCCCTCCCAGTCTTCCCCCCTCCCAATCTTCCCATCCGTGCCCTCCCTCCCTCCCTCCCTCCCTCCCAGTCTTCCCATCCGTGCCCGCCCTCCCTCCCTCCCTCCCAGTCTTCCCCCCTCCCAGTCTTCCCATCCGTGCCCGCCCTCCCTCCCTCCCTCCCAGTCTTCCCATCCGTGCCCGCCCTCCCTCCCTCCCTCCCAGTCTTCCCATCCGTGCCCGCCCTCCCTCCCTCCCTCCCTCTCTTCCCATCCGTGCCCGCCCTCCCTCCCTCTCTTCCCATCCGTGCCCGCCCTCCCTCCCTCTCTTCCCATCCGTGCCCGCCCTCCCTCCCTCTCTTCCCATCCGTGCCCGCCCTCCCTCCCTCTCTTCCCATCCGTGCCCGCCCTCCCTCCCTCTCTTCCCATCCGTGCCCGCCCTCCCTCCCTCTCTTCCCATCCGTGCCCGCCCTCCCTCCCTCTCTTCCCATCCGTGCCCGCCCTCCCTCCCTCTCTTCCCATCCGTGCCCGCCCTCCCTCCCTCCCTCCCAGTCTTCCCATCCGTGCCCGCCCTCCCTCCCAGTCTTCCCATCCGTGCCCGCCCTCCCTCCCTCCCTCCCTCCCTCCCTCCCTCCCAGTCTTCTCATCCGTGCCCGCCCTCCCTCCCTCCCTCCCAGTCTTCTCATCCGTGCCCGCCCTCCCTCCCTCCCTCCCAGTCTTCTCATCCGTGCCTGCCCTCCCTCCCTCCCTCCCTCCCTCCCAGTCTTCCCATCCATGCCCCCCCCCCCCCCCCCTCCACCGGAGTCTCCCGTTTGCAGTCTCTTCCTGCCTTTCCTTTCCCATTCTGTTTCTCCTCCCTAACTTTTCCTATTCCCCATTATCATGCAGTCCCCTAGTCTCCCTCCGTATGTCCAGATTTTGAATCACTGCTAGTGTAAGATCCAGCTGGTCCAAATCTTCAAACTCCTTTCCCATATTCCCATATCATAAAATATTTGAAAACATATATTCAGCATTGTTTTTGTTAGGTCGACCTCTGGTCAGCAAAAGCTAAACTTTCAGATTGTATCATAGAATTATCATTGTGCTAGCTTAACAGTGGGTGGGGCAGAGTTATTCAACATGGCGAAAGATCTATTTCACAATACTGTGATAAGTATTGGAAGGTTATTTTGGGCATCAAAGATGAAGTTTTTGTTTTTATTTTGTTTCATTGTTGGTGTGTCTTGCTGTCCTAGCGGTTTGATTACACTCATCCTTGGATGACATGACCTTAATTGCCAGCAGAATGGCATGAGCTGCTTTCAAAATTGTGCCACAACTGTGACTGACTAATGCAGCAGGGATTTGTAAAGAATATGGGATGTAATTGCAAACCCATTGTTTTAACCCACTTCATCTACCTGATTATTATAGACTATTTCTGACTTTTTGATTTTGCTTCCAAACCACATTATTTCCAGTTCTGGGCAAGGGTCACTGGACCCAAAATGTTAACTCTGATCTCTCTCCACAGATGCAGCCAGACCTGCGTTTTCTGTTTTTAGTTTCTGATCCGCAGTTCTTTCAGTTTTTATTCTCCAGTATTGTTTACAGGAATCAGCTCACATTGCTGATCTTAATTATATCTACATTCCGTTTGTTTTAGAGAAAACACTAAAATTATGCACTATCTTTTGTATAGTGAAAGCTATAACTTGGACTCATTGCTGTCGGTACGTGGCAAAGACGTCTCATTATGCAGGTGATACTAGAGGGTTACATTGTGCTGGGTGAACAAGTGGGATGTTTCCTGGCAAGGTATAGAGCAGCAAATTGAATGTTCAGTAACTCAAAGCCTGTCCCCTCATGTCTCTTAGCTGCTCTGTGCCTGCAACAGAGGCACTGGGAGTTTTACAGCGATTTCCCCTTCTCTTCCCCCCTCACAATCCTATCAGCAATTTGGTGAAACTGAAAGAAATTGTACCAGTCTGTTACCCTCACTTAAGTAATAAAGTCTTTCAAAAGTCTCCTGCATGCTTAAAATTGGCAGTACTTTCCTGACTTGCTAGTATTTGTGGAGAGCGCGGAGAAATGTCTTTTTGCTGACTTTGCTTTTCTTGTAGCTGAGCTTCTAAGGGACTGCTATTTATAGTGTAGCCTTTGCTTGTGACTACAGTAATGTACAGTATTTTCACACACGGTTGGTTACTACTTTCTACGCAATTCTATTGGAAGTAGTTTCTCTGGTGTTTGTGAGCACAGTAACATGGCAATGAAACAGGGCAGGGTTTTGTTCTCTGATATAATTCAGTTCCTGATGAAGAGTCATAGACCTAAAACACACTCACACTCTCTCTCTCTCTCTCTCTCTCTCTCTCTTCTCTCTATATACAAAGGCTATCTGACTTGCTGTGGTTTTATAGCATTTAATTTTTTTTAATGTCTCTATCACTTTGCTATTTTGTAGGAGCTTGCTGTGCTTACATTGGCAGCCACATTTTGTACAACAGATCATACATATTTTGAAGGTTATAAAATAATGTAGGATGGCCTGAGGTTGTGTAAGATGTTACATAAGTGTTAATGTTTTCATTATTGAACCCAGTCCAATTGTTTGTCCAAAGACTAATCAGGAGCAGAAATTGTTATTTCTTTACTGGTCAGAGTTGTTGGAATTAGTCATGGCACCCAATAGTTAATCCACCTCAAACTTTATTACAGTAAAAACAAATTCAGACTAGGAAATAAAATTGCTTTTATTCATTGAGTAGGGCTTTGGTTAGCTCAGTTGACTGGACTGCTGGTTTGCAATGCAGAATGATGCCCACAGTGTGGGTTCAATTCCTGCACCAGCTGAGGTTACCAGGAAGGACTTGGCAGCTCAATCTCTCCCCTTGCCTGAGATATGGTTACCCTTGGGTTAAACTCCCGCCAATTGTTTTGCTAATGAAATAGCAGCCCTATGGTTTGGCACCTTTACTTTTATTCATTGAACCAGGAGGAAATTGACTCTTCTCTAACGGTGCTAGTGAAGGAAAATGGTGAAGTGATTTTTCACCATTAATCCCCAAAGTTATTTGCAGCCAAACTTTGGGGATGTTGTTTCATTTGTAATTTCATTATCTGCTGACTAAATAATTTTGCAATTTCACCCTATGTTTGTGATTTCATTTGATGGCAATTCAGTACAATTCCCAAAGGATAATGTTGAACTTTGCACAGGTTTAGCGATATGACTGTTGTGTTTAATCTGAAAGAGCTTGCTAATATTAAACAAGAGTAAACTTAGTTCAGTCTTTTTATTAAACCTGCTTGATCCCTTTGTATAAATGTGATGCCTGAACATCTCGTTAAAAAGTACACTCTATAGTATTAGGTGTTCTGTCAAATATTATAACCCTGTAATAGAACATGCAGCTCCTAAAATGGTCTGTTTGCAAGCTATAAACACCACTTGCAGCAATAAAGACAATAGCATTGAAGGTTAAATACTCTCAACACTTAGTCTGTGAAACTGTGACTGTAATTACATGGAAGCATTAGAAGTAATTTTCATACAGCTTGTTTTCCTTTTTAAGTAAGGCAGTGGTGTTGCAAAATCTAAATTATTAATCCTGTTCGCTGATGTATGATTTATTATCAAGAAGCATCCTCAACAATTTCTTGCAGCATTTGGAATTTGTAGTTGTAAACTGGCATAGTAATGTCTTGCAGAAGAAATAAATCACATGAGACTGTTCCATGATCATCCAAGCGTGTAGTAATTGTTGTGACCCCAACTGATGTTAATATTGAATAAGTCAGATCCCAGAATAAGACTTGGTTGAATAGATCATACATTTTAATTTAACTTATATTTTATTTAGCGTGGTAATTAGTCACTGAAACATATTCACACAAAGGTGTACATATCCTTTAATACAGAATGTGAAAAGAAGGGAGAAAACAAACATTATGAAAGACAGTTTAACAGGATATTAATACAACCAGCAAAAGTTTCAATCTGTATCCCAACTTAGAGACTCCAATACAGAGAAATACGCTCCAAATTCAGCATTTTAATTTTCTGCTTAATTGACTACTACAAAGGAAAATAGTTATGGTGGCTAGAGGGCAATCATATCCATCCCTGGACATCACAGCAGGAGATCTTCAATGCAGATATTTTTAAACAAGTTGTTTGGAAATGTTATGACATACCTCTGGAGTTGGTGGGACTTGAACCCTGGCTGTCTGGCTGAAAGATAAGGGATATTACCCATGATGCCACAAGGCCCCTATTTTTTTCGATGTAGTGTCCTTGGTCAAATTATCGGTGATCCTTTCTCCATCATGGGGTCAAAAAGATGTACACTGATCACACAATAGTCAGCACTATTCATTGAAACCGTCTTTGTCCATATGCAGAAAGAACTGCATAACATCCAACGTTGAGCTAATAAGTGGTAAGGAACAAATGTGCCACACATGCCAGGTTACCGGCTACCATCAACCATAAGAGGATCTAATCAACTCCCTTTAACATTCATTGACATGGCTATTACTGAATCATGTGCTGTAAACATCCTGGGGTAATTACCGTTTGTCTGGTTCAATTTTTAGTCAGCTACATAAATAGTGTAGCTACAAGAGCTGGTCAGAGGCTGATGATCACTTTTGTTTTTATTCATTAATGGGATGTGGGCAACGCTGGGTAAGCAGCATCTATTGCCCATCCCTAATTGCGCAGAGGGCAGTTCAAAGTCAACCACAATGCTGTGGGTCTGGAGTCACTTGTAGGCCAGAGCAGGTGAGGATGGCAGTTTCCTTCCCTAAAGGACATTAGTGAACCAAATGGGCTTTTCTAACAACTGACAATGGATTCATGGTCATTGTCAGATTCTTAATTCCACATATTTTACTGAATTCAAATTCCACCATCTGCCATGGCAGGATATGAACCCAGGTCCTCAGAACATTACCTGGGTCTCTGGATTAACAGTTCAGTGATAATACCACAAGGCCATCGTCACCCCTTAGCCTTTTCACCATTCACAAGGCACAAATCCCCACTTGCATGATGGTTAGAGCTCCAAAAACATCCATGAACTCAATACCATCTAGGACAAAGCAACATGCTTGATATGCAACCTTTCTTCCATCTTCAACTGTTATACCCTTCACCAGTGATACAAATGAAAGTGAAGCTCTGTTGGCTGGATGAACAGTGTGGGTTCAAGTCCCGCACCAACTGTGGTTACTGTGAAAGATTCTTCAAGTCAGCCTCTTCCCTTGTCCGAGGTGTGGTAACCTTTGGGTAAAATCACCACCAATTATCTTTTTCTTTTAACAAGATCACGCTATGGTCTAATAAATCTATGGTGACTTTGACTTACCTTACAAGGGTAACAGTATATACCATCTGCAAGATACACTGGAGCAACTCATCTGGGATCCTTTGATAGCACCATCCAAACTCATGATATCTCCCACCCAGAAGGATAAGAACAACAGGTTCACAGGTATATCCCCACCTCTAATTTCCCTTCCGAGGTACTCATCATCCTGACTTGGAACTATTATCATTATTCCTTCATTGTCACTAGGTAAAAAGTCTTACTCTAACAGCGCCATGGGGCCTTCTACCTTCGTGGTCTGCAGTGGTTCAAAGAAAGTAGCCTAGGATGGGCAATAAGTGCTGACCTATTTGGTGGTGCATCCGTCCTGGGACTGAAAAAAAATTGTAATGGAGATTCATAAGTAAGCCGCCTTACTCTTTTTGTAAGATACAATGAGCTGTCTAAGGCCATTTTCTGACTCCTGAAAGGTCGTGAACCTGAAACATTAAGACATTTCTCTCTTGCAAGTGCTGCTTGACTTGCTGTACATTTGTTTATATTTCAATTCTCCAGCCTCTGCTGTATTTTCTGTTTGGCTTGTCACCCAAGTGGAATCCTTCTAACCTCCTGCCCCTCTCCAGAAGAGCTGCAATGTTTGAGTTAGTGATTTGTATGGCACTAATTCTAAATTCAAAGCTGAAGAAATGTTTATCCTAGGTTAGCAGAGACTCTTAAGTTTGTCACTGCATAAACAAATTTTTGTGTTTGTTTTCTGGGCCATTTTTAAAAAACCGGGATATATGGTAATTGTCATAGGTTACAAAATACTTCAGTACTTGTATTCCTGCTCTGTACTTTTGAGAATGATAAATCCACAATAAATTAACATTATTGAGGTGATGAAGCACTAGAAGTTTTTTATCAGTCAAGTTCAATTTAAAAAAAATCTGTGTAGGACAAATAGCAGGAGTGATTAGATGATAAGGGGATCATGTTACAAGGTAATAGAAAATACTAATATGTGTAAATAAAGGAAAAGGATTGGTCCAGAGCAGTTAGTCATTGTAGAAACATTACCAGCATCTGCTCTCCAGTCAAGTGACAGTGGGCTTTGACCTAATGTTGTTGACACTGGTGTTGAGTCTGCAAAGCAGCAATGAAGCTAAACAAGTGATAAGGTGTTGTTCTTTAACCTTGTGCTGAGTTTTATTGTCGCTGTCGTTTAAATGGGAAATTTAGCAGATGTTGGAAATCTGTGATATGAGCAGCAGTCCAGGAAAATATTCAGCAGCAGATTTCCTTCTAATTTTCCTTGTGCGTGCCCTGCTTGTTGCAGTGGCCGTTTCATTTAAGATTACCATGCGTGATGGAAAATGGGACTAAAGTATGTTGGCACTTGATGACTGGCACAGGCAGAAAGAGCTGAAGGAGCCTGTTCTGTGCTGTAAAACTCTGACTTCGACTACACTGAGTTAACTGTTATGGACGGTTCAGACTGCTATGTTCATTACATTCTTGGAGCAGGCCAATTTGGACCATTTTTAGAGAAGCAATGTTAAGATTTATTGATTTTTGCCTAGCTATTTGTGGCTGCAGAAATCAACAAACTTATTGAGTTAGACCCGATATACTGACCATTACAATGCACAGCTGGAACTGGCACCTACCAGAAGCAGCAAAA
Source organism: Stegostoma tigrinum (assembly GCF_030684315.1). Lineage (NCBI taxonomy): Eukaryota > Metazoa > Chordata > Chondrichthyes > Orectolobiformes > Stegostomatidae > Stegostoma > Stegostoma tigrinum. Next base: position 15,050,107 of record NC_081381.1, on the reverse strand, counting down.
ACCAGACCATATAAATTCGAAACCGCACAGGACAACAGCACTGAAGATGTCACCTAGTAATGGGATGAAACAACTGCTATCAAACCTCCCAGCTCAGCGAACGCACCAACATCTACAACCAGCACCTGAGCTACAAATCTTCACTCAAGCCCTGAATGTTGCAACTAGCTTGAGCATCTGAAGGCTTTGCAAATGGAAAAGCTACCAGTATTTATGCTCCTGATTGTGAATCTTCTATAACTTATGCATATATTACATATGGTAAGGACAGGATCAGGTGTGAATTTAGTTCTCCATAATGAAATAAGATGCCATCTTAGAACTTCGGCCCAGAAATAAATGGCTGCTTGATGGTGATGGAAGAGGAATGCCAGCCTCCATAGCACAACTACTTAGAGTCAGAAGGGTAAGACAGTAAAAATAATAATGATTGGCATTTGACTACAGTTAATGTACAACTTTGGGTACATAAACTGTGTAGTTTAGCTTCAACCATAAACACCTCCCAATTTCTGGGAAAGACTATTATTACGAGATGCAATTAGTATGTTATGAGACTTTTAAATATTTTACTTTAGTTAATATCACGAATAATGCTGACTCAGATTAATCTCATTTTCTCCAAAATTGTCAATATCACAGTGGTAGCCAGCAATATTTAATGAGCCTTTACTGTCTCAATGTGTGTAGATACAACCTAAGCTTAGCTATATAGATTTTGTGAAAATGAAACCTGGTAATGCTTCATAATCTGTAGAATCTGGAATTAAGAGTCTAATGGTGACTATAAAACCAGCATTGATTCTTGCGGCAGCAGAAAAGCCCAGCTGGCCCACTAATGTTCTCTAGGGAGGTCTGCCATCCTTGCCTCGTTTGACCTACTTGTGACTCCAGACCCATAACAATGTGGTTGTTAGGGGTGGACAATAAACGCTGGCCTAGCCAGCCATGGCCATATCCTGCAAATGAATAGAAAAAGACTGTGAATGCAATGTATATTTACGGTCAGCCCTGTGCAAAATTTCACCATATGTTGATAACAGAATCTTTAAATATCAGCAAGAATTGTGTATGTTTTTTGAGGAATGATCTCTCTCCATAAATGCTGAAGAACCTACTTGTGTTTCAGTCACTTTCTGCTTTTATTTCAGATTTTCAGCACATGGATTTTTTTTCTATTAGTTAATCAAAATGGATAGTAATAGCATTCTTTTCCCATTAACCTTTATCCCTCTCTTTCCATAGACAAGCTCACTTAGAGCTACCACTGTTTCACGTGTACCCCGTTAGCTAAGTGAAATGTACTAATTGTTCCCCTTTCTTTGCATTATCCATAGGTGTGGAGGAACAGTGGGGGCAATTGTCACTTGCCCATTGGAAGTGATTAAGACTCGGCTGCAGTCCTCGGGCTTAACACTTCGTCCGGTCTACGTTCCACAGGTGAACCTTAACACGATCAATGGGCCGGGTGTTGTTCGACCAGCACGTGTAGCCCCTGGGCTGTTCCAAGTTCTAAAGTAAGAGAACTGTTTCTATTTATTTTGATGTTTTCTGCATTTCTTCAGTAAAGTAATTAATTAGCTTCTTACAGTTGGGTCGTGCTTTAGCACAGTGTTTTCCTGGTCAGATCAATTATTATCCAGTTAGTGCATTTCAAGTTTGATATTCATTAATTTTAGCATTTGGGATCTGCTTGTTGTATCAACAAAACAGTTGTTGTATTTGTTTTTTAATTTCCAATCTCCAGCATCTGCAGTACTTTGCTTTTATTGTTATGTTTGGTGTTTCCAAACTCTCTTTATTTCTTATGGTTTAAGATTTGGGATGCGACTGCAAAGCTATTTTTGCATTGGTTGACTTAGTTTGTGCCTCCAATTAGTGTTTTAATCAGTGTTCTTTGTATTTCAAAGTCCCATTTGCACAAATCCTGCTGAAATAGCCAAAGTCAAAAAGCTGTTTCTAGAAAAGACTGCTCATCAAAAGCAAAAATGCTGGACATCTCAATAAAATACCACTATCTGCAAGTTTCCCTTCGAACCACTCGCCGTCTTTGCTTGGAATTATATTGCCCTTCCTTAGATGTTGCTGGGTCAAAAATCCCTGAACTTCCTTACTAAAGACATTCTGGCTGTAGCTACACAGAATGGATTGCAGAAGTTCAAGAAGGCAGCCCACCAAAACCTCCTCAAGGACAACTAGAGATGGGCACCAACATAACCATGAGTGAAGTCTTTTTAAAAATCTAAAATAACAACTGAAATTGCTATAATTACTCAGTTAGGCTGGCAGCACATTAGACCAAATGTGTCAAAGTGTGACCTTTCAGCTTGTGAAAATGGGTGCAGGGATTGTGCTGTGCAATTACCTAATCATCTTCGTTTGCCCTGTTCATTATTACTATTTTTATTATTATTTAACATTATTACAGTTAGCATCCAGCTGTAAATGAGTTATTCATTTCCGACACATGACAGGGAACCCAATATTATAGCTTGTTAATATACTACTTAAAGCTCCAGTTTTCTCCCACAGTCCAAAGATGTGCATGTCAGGTGGATTGGCCATGCTAAATTGCCTGTAGTTCAGGGTTGTGTAGTTTCGGTGCACTATGAGGGATGGATCTGGGTGGGTTACTCTGAGGAGTGGTGTGGACTTGGTGGGCTGAAGGGTCTGATTCCACACTAGGGATTCTATGATCTATGAAGCTTTCCTGCAAAATAGGGAAAAATAAAAGCAAAAGTATGATGTGGCATTACTCAATAGTGCTGTACAAAGAAAAAATGGCTGACCATGAGGGAGTGCATGCACCAAGCAGCTCTAACACTGCTCTGAAAGTTTGGCTGGAGATGTGTCCGATATTCATAGTGAGTTCAAGCTCACAGTGAGAAGGTAATGGTAATAGAAAGCAACAGAGAAAAATACTCAAAGCTCAGCACTGAGGAGCTACATGCTGTGTCCAAGAATTTGAAATAATAAGTCAGTTAGTGAATCTGGACTGAAATATCATATTCAAACAACTGCACCAATAGTCTCAGCCACTGGTGATGTTGTAGAAAGCTTGCCTTGATTTTTAATATCCCCGAAATATTGGGGAGATGCCGGAGATTTGGAAAATGATAAATGTGACATTCTTGCTCAAGAAATGGGGTGAGAACATTCCTCGTAATACACTAGTTGCCCAAAACTACCGTTTAACATGGGTGGGTAATGCTTCAGAAACAATCAGAAAAGATTAATAGGTGCCTGTCAGCTTGTCTGTTCAGATCTCAGACTTCAAACATTAACCCTGTTTCTCCTACAGATGGGACCAACTTTCTAATCACTTTTTTTCTTGATTCTATTAAAATAACACTCAAGCAGCAATTATTTCATTTGGCTGTGATATTTGACTTTAAGATTGTCTGTAGTTCGGACCTTGGCCAACTTAAAAATCAGTGGTGATGATAATACTGTAGAGAAAAAGTAGGTCTATCTTACTGGATTGACTTTACTTATGCAGTTATCTAGCTAAAGAGGAGCTATTCAAAATCCAGAATCTCTTTGCATTTGCATCTAATGTATTTTATTTGGTTTAAACAAAAGCTTATTTGCTAACCAAAATCTACTTTCAAAGAAATATCAAATGGAAGTTGCATGTTAAAGTCAGTTTAAACTCTAGACAGTAATGAAGAAGTTGAAAACATAGGTACTTGCTACACTGCTGGTTGAAGTCATGTTCCCTATCCTGACCAATTGCTGTTGCCCAAAAAAAAGTTAACATGAATGAATGCTATCAAAAATTGAAATTTTGTCTTATGGATTTCCTTTTCTTCCAGAAGCCCAATTTACAGCAAGCTCATAACACACTGCATTTTTCTGTCATATCCCTTTGTCATTGGCAATCTGTTCTCTTTATGGAGCAGGAGCCTTAAGAAATGTAACACTATGCAGTATTGTAAACTAAATCCATTGTTTTAATCTCCTGACTGCTGTGACAAAGCTCATCTCGTTGCCCCTGTTGAACATCATTGCTCTGCATCTGAGATAATGAGAACTGCAGATGCTGGAGAATCTGAGATGACAAAGTGTGAAGCTGGATAAACACAGCGGGCCAAGCAGCATCTCAGGCGCACAAAAGCTGACGTTTCTGGCCTAGACCCTTCATCAGAGAGGGGATGGGAAAAGGGTTCTGAAATAAAAGGAGGCTGACGAAGATTGATAGAGGAGAAGATAGGTGGAGAGGAGAGTATAGATTGGGAGGTAGGGAGGGGATAGGTCAGATTGGGGAGAAGACAGACCAAGGAGGCGGGATGAGGTTAGTAGGTAGGAAATGGAGGTGCAGCTTGAGGTGGGAGGAGGGGATAGGTGAGAGGAAGAACAGGTTAGGGAGGCGGGGACGAGCTGGGCTGGTTTAGGGATGCAATGGGGGAAGGGGAGACTTTGAAGCTTGTGAAATCCACAATGATACCATTGGGCTGCAGGGTTTCCAAACAGAAAATGATTTGTTGTTCCTGCAATCTTCGGGTGGCACCATTATGGCACTGCAGGAGGCCCAGGATTGACATGTCGTCTGAGGAATGGGAGGGGCAGTTAAAATGGTTCACAACTGGGAGGTGCAGTTGTTTATAGCGAACGAACAGAGGTGTTCTGTAAAGCGGTCCCCAAGCTTCATCTTGGTTTCCCCAATGTAGAGGAAGCCACAACAGGTACAGTGGGTGCAGGTGAACATCTGCTTGATATGGAAAGTCATCTTGGGGCCTGGGATGGGGGTGAAGGAGAAGGTGTGGGGGCAAGTGTAGCACTTCCTGCGGTTGCAGGGGAAGATGCTGGGTGTGATGGGGTTGGAGGGGAGTGTGGAGTGACAAGGGAGTCCCGGAGAGAGTGATCTCTGCGGAATGCAGACAAGGGTGGGGATGGAAAAATGTCTTGGGTGGAGGGGTCGGATTGTAGATGGCGGAAGTGTCGGAGGATGATGCGTTGTATCCGCAGGTTGGTGGGGTGGTATGTGAGGACGAGGGGGATTCTCTCTGGGCGGTTATTGTGGAGGCGCGATGTGAGGGATGAGTTGCGGGAGACATGGTCAAGGGCGTACTTGACCACTGCGGGGTGGAAGTTGCGGTCCATAAAGAACGTGGGCATCTTGGATGTGCGGGAGTAGAATGCCTCATCTTGGGAGCAGATGCGGCCGAGGTGAAGGAATTGGGAATAGGGGATGGAATTTTTGCAAGTGAGTGGGTGGGAGCAGGTGTATACTAGGTAGCTGTCGGAGTCAGTGGGCTTGAAATGGACATCAGTTAAAGGCTGGTTGCCTGAGATGGAGACAGGGGGGTCCAGGAAGGTGTGGGATGTGTTGGAGATGGCCCAGGTGAACATGAGGTTGGGGTGGAACGTGTTGGTGAAGTGGATGAACTGTTCGAGCTCCTGTTGCGAGCAAGAGGCAGCGCTGATACAGTCATCAATGTAACAGAGGAAGAGGTGGGGTTTGGGGCCAGTGTAGGTGCGGAAGAAGGACTGTTTCACGTAACCTACAAAGAGGCTGGCATAGCTTGGGTCCATGCAGGCACCCATAAACAACTGCACCTCCCAGTCGCGAACCATTTTAACTCCCACTCCCATTCCTTAGACGACATGTCCATCCTGGACTTCTTGCAGTGCCATAATGATGCCACCCGAAGGTTGCAGGAACAGCAACTCATATTTCGCTTGGGAACCTTGCAGCCCAATGGTATCAATGTGGACTTCACAAGCTTCAAAATCTCCCCTTCCCCCACTGCATCCCAAAACCAGCCCAGCTCGTCCCCGCCTCCCTAACCTGTTCTTCCTCTCACCTATCCCCTCCTCCCTCCTCAAGCCACACCTCTATTTCCTACCTACTAACCTCATTCCGCCTCCTTGGTCTGTCCGTCCTCTCCGGACTGACCGATCCCCTCCCTACCTCCCCACCTATACTCTCCTCTCCACCTAACTTCTCCTCTATCCATCTTCGGTCCGCCTCTCCCTCTCTCCCTATTTATTTCAGAACCCTCTCCCCATCCCCCTCTCTGATGAAGGGTCTAGGCCCGAAACGTCAGCTTTTGTGCTCCTAAGATGCTGCTTGGCCTGCTGTGTTCATCCAGCTTCACACTTTGTTATCTTGATTGCTCTGCATCTAATTGTTAGCGGCATCTTTCACAGAAGCTCATTAGAATGATAGATTTTACTTTGTTTGAACACTGTTCATTAAACATTGCACTTTGGGCTTCATAAATAAATGGTGCTGAATTTTGACAGGCTTAGACAAAGCAGACGAGGAGAATCTCTTCCAGTTAGATGGTCGTCCTCTAGACCTTGCAGAAAGATTTAAAATTTTATGCAAGGGATTTGTACACATATGAGGAAGAGTTGTTTTATTTTGTGCTGAGCAGTGATGATGTAGAACTCATCCACGCCACAAAACGTTGAAATGTCTTATAATTGGGAAAGGCAATATAAATAGTTTAATATTTCTTTCTTCTGACTATTCCATATTTGTATTTATCCTGAACTATTATTTTTAATTAATTCTGGAAATTTAAAGGAAATCCATAGAATAGCATGTGTATGGTACCTTGTAGAGTAAGATACCTTTTGTGCAGCAGGCCCCACACTGCCTTGGGCATTTCATGGTTTCAATAATCAAGTGAGCATGTGTAATTGAGAGTAAGGTTCGGCTGCAATCTTTCAGCTTTTTCCAAAGACATGAGCTGATCCATCATCAACATTAAACTCAAGTTCAAGTTTGAACAGCTTAATTATTGGGAGACCACTTGTGCATTGTTGTCTTAATATTGGGGAGTGGAAGCTATAAACAGAGAGAATGGTTTTCCTGTAAGTTGAAGTTGATGCATGGAAGAGGTGTCTAATGTTTCAGTTCAGACTGTTCTGCAGTGAAATTCTAACCAACTTTAACCTTTGCTTTTAATTCTAAGTTTGGTGAAGTGATGTTTAAAAGAAGTTTGTATTTGCAGAGTGCTGCCAAAAAGGTGGTTTTAAAATAGAGACTGAGTTGATGCTTATGCTTCCTGATGTAATTATCTAACAAATGGAAAAATAATTTATTTATTGCCTTTAATGTATCAATAAATGTCCCAAAGTACTCCAAAAAATAATGGCAAGGAAATAGTTAATAGGACAGATACCAAAAGCTTTGTCCAAGAAGTAGGCTTTAAGGAGAACCTTAAGGATGGACAGTTGACTCCCATAGCTACCTAGAATACACCTCCTCCCACCCACCTTCCTGCAAAAAGTTTCATCCACTATTCCCAATTCCTTCGCCTCTGCCGCATCTGCTCCCAGGATGAGGCATTCTACTCCCATACATCCCAGATGTCCTCGTTCTTCAAGGACCACAAACTCAACCCCTCCCACCACCCGCAGTGGTCGAGAAAGCCCTCAACCTTGTCTCCCGCATTTCCCGCAACTCATCCCTCACACCCCGTCCCCGCAATAACCGCCAAAAGAAAATCCCCCTAGTCCTCACATAGCACCCCACCAGCCTCCGGATACAACGCATCGTCCTCCGACACTTCCGCCATCTACAATCCGACCCCACCACCCAAGACATTTTTCCATCCCCACCCTTGTCTGCCTTCCACAGAGACCACTCTCTCCAGGGCTCTCTTGTCCGGTCCACACTCCCTTCCAACCCCACCACACCCGGCACTTTCCCGCGCAACCGCAGGAAATGCTACACTTGCCCACACACCTCCCTCACCTACATCCCAGGCCCCAAGATGACTTTCCGCCTCAAGCAGATGTTCACCTGCACATCTGCCAATGTGGTATACTGCGTCCGCTGTACCCGTCGTGGCTACCTGTACATTGGGGAAACTAAACGGAGGCTTGGGGACCGCTTTGCAGAACATCTACACTCAGTTCGCAACAAACAACTGCACCTCCCAGTCGCGAACCATTTTAACTCCCCCTCCCATTCCTCAGACGACTTGTCCATCCTGGGCCTCCTGCAGTGCCACAGCGATGCCACCTGAAGGTTGCAGGAACAGCAACTCATATTCCACTTAGGAACCCTGCAGCCCAATGGTATCAATGTGGATTTCACAAGCTTCAAAATCTCCTCTGTCCCCACTGCATCCTAAAACCAGCCCAGCTCGTTCCTGCCTTCCTAACCTGTTCTTCCTCTCACCTATACCCTCCTCCCACCTCAAGCTGTACCTCCATTTCCTACCTCCTAACCTCATCCCGCCCCCTTGACCTGTCTGTCCTCCCCGGACTGACCTATCCCCTCCCTACCTGCCCCACCTATACTCACCTCTACAGACTCCATCCCCGTCCCTTTAACTTGTCTGTCTCCTCTCCACCTATCTTCTCCTCTATTCACCTTCGATCTGCCTCCCCCTCTCCCTGTTTATTTCAGAGGAACCCTCCCCATCCCCCTTTTCTGATGACGGGCCTAGACCCAAAACGTCAGTTTTTGTGCTCCTAAGATGCTGCTTGGCCTGCTGTGTTCAAACAGCTCCACACTTTGTTATCTCTTATCTCTGAATATATGCCTTGGTGGGTGATCATACAGCCACCCGAGAGGATAGTGGAATTTTTGTGTTCAGGTTAAACTTTCATGTTTTAGGCAGCAGCGAAATAATGAGGTTGCAAGAGTTCAGCTGCCTTGTTTCCTCATTTCAAATACTTTCCAGCTTTGTATTTTTTTTACAGATCTATCCTCGAAAAGGAGGGACCAAGATCACTTTTCAGAGGATTAGGACCTAACTTGATAGGGGTTGCTCCATCCAGGTAAATTTTAACTCTTCAAATTGAAGGGAAGAAAATTCTCTGGACTTTGTTTTGATTACTGTGTTGCCAGACAATTTGCATATGTTTTCTCAATGCAGTGAGAATTTCTGATTGCATCTCAGTGGAATTTAGGCTAGCTTTGGTAGTACTCAAAAGCTGTGGTGGCAAATAATTTGAATGTATGTGCACCCATTTTACTTTATATTCACACTTTTCCTTTGGAATGTGAATCCTGTCTGTGTTCGAGACACAGTCTCTTCATTTTAGGTCATGGGTAACAACTTCACTACACTGAGTTAATTGTGCTTTTATCACAACATTAGAAGAAACTATGTTGTAGCATTCTTGCCCTTTTGGGGTGAGGAGGCTGCATTTTGAACTTGGAATGTCATTGTGAATCTGCTTCTCCTTTAATGATAAAAAAATAAGTTAAATCAGTTTAATACTTTGAAACATACCAGTAACACACTACCAGAAATTGTAGACTGTCAAAAGTAAATAACAAAAATAAGTTTTTGTTGGGGAGGGGAGTGGGTGGCGTGCTATGATTGGCAGAGAATCTTTATTCAAAGTTCATTTCTACATTAGGAAAATTAGTGTCATTATAACTTTGTTGGGGCACTCTTGTTCAGGGGAGAAACCTCTTTCAGCACCCCTCAAACCCATGATCTCCACCTTTAGAAAATTAAATGCAGCCAACTAACATTAGCGTCTGTGAATTCCCCTCCATACCACACCACCATGGTTTGGAATTATAACACCCTTCAGTTTTGCCAGGTCAAAATCCTGGAACTTTTTCAACAGTACTGTGGGTGTCTGTTTCAGATTGACCTCAGTGGTTCAAGAAGGTGATACGTTTTTTTTAAGGACGCTTGGGGTTGGGCAATAACCACTAGCCTTGACACCAATTGCCACATCTTATTAGATAATTAAAAAGTATCTTATGTTGATGCTTCAGTGAAATAATAACAGATTTAGGTTGAATGAAGGTCCAGACTTGTTATAGTCATCAATACTCCTCCCTCAGTTAGCCTCTAAACATCCTATTTTTTTTTCACCTTATTGCTGTTAATAGGTTGTGATTTTCAAAAGATGACTAGCATTTGAGTCATAATACTTCAAGATAACTTAGTATATGTGGTATGCATTAGGATGTATCCCCCAGATGAATGTGATCTAAATTCAGGTTTTTATATATTTTTTAAAAAGGCTGGAAACCAAATAAAAAAAACAGAAATTACAGGAAAAATTCAGCAAGTCTGGTAGCATCTATGGAAGTAAAGCAGAGTTAATGTTTCAAGTCCGGTGACCCTCCATGAGATGTAGCTAGGAAAATGTTCATATATATGCTGAAGATGGGGTGAAGAAGGAGTAAATGATAAGTAGAATGAAGCCCAGAGAGAGAAAACAACAGTTGAACAGACAAAGGAATTGGTAAAGGTCAGCCTGCAGGTATCAGTTGCTGCTAATGGGTTCTGTTAGTATGCTGACAATGGAATGATTGTGGGAGCAGCCCATGCAATGACACAATCTGGTGTGTAGGGATTGGAGTAAGGACATGGGAGAAGGTGCTCAGGCCCTAAAATTATTGATCTCCACATTGAGTCCCAAAGGCTGCAGATGCCCCAGAATCCTCCTCTTCCTCAAACTAATGCCATAAGATTTTTTGGGTCTACCCTAGAGGGCAGAGGAGGTCTCTTTAATGTCTTAATTGGAAATGACGCATCAGTGCAGCACATCATCATCAGTGCAGCACCGGTGTTATACTGAAACATCGCTCAGATTCACCTTTAGCGTACTCTCTTTTACAATATCATTTTTGTAAATTCGTCTGACCATTTTACAATTTTAATACAGGATCATAGGGTGAAAATACATCCAGGTACATTTAAGTATGTAAAATGGGTTTAACTTGGGTATTCAATTACCTCTTGATTTTCGTGAGTACTGCAGTTGTGAGCATTCTGCTGGACAAATTTCATTCGATGGGAAAGAAATTGAATGTTGTTTTAAATTATGGTGTAAAGAGACATTGCACAATTGTTTCTTGGCTGGCAGATGTGCATGCAATGACGAGTACAAGCTTAACCCATTGGATTTCTAACAGAAGTCTGTAGTTTCAACATCTTATTTTGCTGGGAACAAAGGACAGCTTAGTGAATAGAGTGCTGTTAGTGTTGAGAGTGGGATAACAAAACGTGAAGCTGGATGAACACAGCAGGCCAAGCCACATCTCAGGAGCACAAAAGCTGACGTTTCAGGCCTAGACCCTTCATCAGAGAGATCTCTGATGAAGGGTCTAGGCCCAAAACGTCAGCTTTTGTGCTCCTGAGATGCTGCTTGGCCTGCTGTGTTCATCCAGCTTTACACTTTATCTTGGATTCTCCAGCATCTGCAGTTCCCATTATCAGTGAGGAGAGTGGACCTTGTTTTGTGTATCAGTGAGAAACCCTTTTGCATTCTTCACTGCACATATTCCTTGACCTTTTTCTGATGCTAATTACAAGCTGTTTGTGAGGGATCTGAGAGAGCTCTTTACTCAACATGAAATAAACCCCGCCAAATGGCTAACAAAGTGTGAAGCTGGATGAACACAGCAGGCCAAGGAGCATCTCAGGAGCACAAAAGCTGACGTTTCAGGCCTAGACCCTTCATCAGAGAGGGGGATGGCGAGAGGGTTCTGAAATAAATAGGGAGAGAGGGGGAGGCAGACCAAAGATGGAGAGAAAAGAAGATAGGTGGAGGGGAGTGTATAGGTGGGCAGGAAGGGAGAGGATAGGTCTGTCCAGGGAGGACGGACATGTCAAGGGGGTGGGATGAGGTTAGTAGGTAGGAAATGGAGGTGCGGCTTGAGGTAGGAGGAGGGGATAGGTGAGAGGAAGAATAGGTTAGGGAGGCAGGGACGAGCTGGACTGGTTTAGGGATGCAGTGGGGCAAGGGGAGATTTTGAAGCTTGTGAAGTCCACACAAGCTTCAAAATCTCCCTTCCCCCACTGCATCCCAAAACCAGCCCAGCTCGTCCCCTCCTCCCACTGCATCCCTAAACCAGCCCAGCTCGTCCCCGCCTCCCTAACCTGTTCTTCCTCTCACCTATCCCCTCCTCCCACCTCAAGCCGCACCTCCATTTCCTACCTACTAACCTCATCCCGCCTCCTTGACCTGTCTGTCCTCCCTGGACTGATCTATCCCCTCCCTACCTCCCCATCTATACTCTCCTCTCCACCTGTCTTCTCCTCTATCCATCTTCGGTCCGCCTCCCCCTCTCTCCCTGTTTATTTCAGAACCCTCTCCCCATCCCCCTCTCTGATGAAGGGTCTAGGCCTGAAACATCAGCTTTTGTGCTCCTAAGATGCTGCTCAGTCTGCTGTGTTCATCCAGCTTCACACTTTGTTATCTCGGATTCTCCAGCATCGGCAGTTCCCATTATCCCCGCCAAATGGTTGTTTGGATGTTAAATTAGTTTTTGACTGACTGGGGAAGTGTGCATCCCCACTGAACCCCATTCAGGTATCATTCAGCATGCACTTGAGCCACATTCCAGGATGCTTGTATTTCCACAAACCAATCACAACTGGGAATTCTTCTGAAACCCTATGCTGCATTTCAGCACTTTTGTCTCGGAAGAATAAAGTCTTAAGGAGACACGTGAAAAGATGATCCTTCCACTCTGTGAGCAGCATTATTCTTCAGACGGATTATTAAATCCTGATTTAATTGATGACCAGACACCAATTGAAAAGATAAAGCTGGAAAAGCTGGTCAACGTTCCCACAGGCTTCAATGAAGAAAATTAATCAAAACAGACTGAAAACAACAGATCAGGTAGCATCTGAAACAGTCATTGAGATGTACAGTCCTCATACTGTGTATTTGAAATAATGATGTTTGGCCTGTTCCTTCAATACTTGCAGTATTTCATTTTCTGCTGCTTTTGCCTTTGTATTTCTATAAATCAATCTAATTGGTCTAACCCAATTCTTAAATGCTTCCAGGCATGTCATTTGAATTAATAGCATTGTCCCCTGATTAATCAATTTTGTTTCATATGCATGATGTTGTATGTGGTGGCAAAGACTGAAAAATATCTCTTCGACTGGGACCTAAACTATCTGCACAAAACGTCATCTAATGCCAGCCTTGAAGCCGAAGAGAGATTTTAGATTTTTTCATTCTTTCATGCCTTGCTTTTGAAAATTTTTGATTTCCAATTGCACTTCTGTCAGCAGGCTATTAACTCAGTTGTCAGGCTGTCTAGTTTGTGATGCAAAGTAATGACAACAGCAGCACAAGTTCAGTTCCTCTACTGGCTAAGGTTACTGTAAAGGCCCCACCTTTGATTCTCGCCTGAGATGTGGTGATCCTCTGGTTGAACCTCCACCAGTCATGACTCTGGAGAGATCAGGCATTGTGCAGTCGGCTGTTTGAACCTGCTCTGCCACTCACTGATCGTGGCTGATAATCCAAATCAGCCCCTTGTTCCTGCTTTCTCCCCTACCCTTTGATCCCTTTAGATTAAATCTATCCCCTTCCTGAAAACATTCAACATTTTGGTCCTAACTGCTTTCTGTGGCAGGGCATTCCACAAATTTGCCATTCCAGTTGGAGAGATTTCTTCTTTGCACTCCTCTGGTCATTGGGAACATCTTCCTTGGGTATGTCCTGTCTATTCCTATTTGAGTTTTATAAGCGTCAGTGTGACCCAAACCCCCCAAAAAAAACACATCTTGTGATTCTACAGAACTCCACTGAAGTTAGCGTTAATTGATCCGGTATCTTGTCATACATCGGTCCTGCCATCCACTGAGTCAGTCTGGCGAATCGTTGTTGCACTCCCTCCAAAGCCAGAACATCCATCCTCAGATGAGACCAAAACTGCACGCACTACTCCAGATGGGGTCTCACCAAGACTCTGTATCACTGCAGCAAAATATCCCTGCTCCTGTATTCGAATTCTCTTGCTATGAAGGCAACATACCAATTGCCTTCCTCACCACCTCCTACACCTGCACGTGTGCTTTCAGTGACTGGTGTACGAGGTCACCCGGGTGTTGTTGCAGCGCCCCCTTTCTCAGTCAATTGTCATTAATGTGGTAATCTGCCTTCCTGGTTCTGCTGATAAAGTGGATAACTTCATATTTATCCACATTATACTGCATCTGCCTACTCGCTCAACTTGTCCAAATCACACCAAAAAATCTCTGCATCCTCCTCACAGTTCACCCACCCAATGTTATGTCATCTGCAAAGTGCGGATGTTACATTTTGTTCCCTCATCTAAATCAGTATTATTTTGAATAGCTGGTGTCTTAGCAGATTCTTGCAGTAGCTTACTAGTCATGATTGCCTGCCAATCCCCAAAAAAGACCCACTTATTATTCTTTGCTTCCTGTCTGCCAAGCACTTGTCTGTTCATGTCAATACATTACTCCCAATGCCATGTACTTTAATTTCACATGCTATTCACTTATGTGGGCCTTTATAGAAAGCCTTCTGAAAGTCTAAATAGACTATGTTCACTCTTCCTTCCTTATCAACTCACCTCATCACATCCTCAAAAAATTTCCAGTAGATTCTTCAAAATAATTTCCGTTTTACGAATTGATGATGATTCTTTCAAATCCTGTCACTGTTTTCCAAGTGTTCTGCTATTAAATCTTTTATAATGAACTCCAGCAGTTTCTCCATTACTGATATCGGCCGAACTGGTCTATAATTCCCTGTTTTCTCTCTATCTCCTTTTTGAAATAGTGGATTATGTTAGCTACCCTGCAACCAGAGGAACTGTTCCAGAGTCTATAGAATCATGAACGATGACCACTGAAGCATTACTAAGGCCATTTCTTTAAGAATTCTGGGATATAGATGATCAGACCATGGGGATTTATTAGCTTTTAATCTAATCGATTTCCAACATAGGTTCTGTACAAATGTTAATTTCTTGCTGTTCCTCCTCACTTGACTGTGTTCCCAATGATTTAGGGATATTAGTTGCCTTACTTTGTGAAGGCAGAACCAGAGTATGTATTTAATTGGTTTTCCACCTTTATTGCCATTATAGCTTCCCCTGTTTCTGATTGTAAGAGACCTATATTTGTCCTCGCTCATCTTTTTCTCCTCACAAACTTATAAAGGCTTTTTACAATAGAGATAACACAATGTGAAGCTGGATGAACACAGCAGGCCAAGCATGTATCAGAGGAGCAGGAAAGTTTGACGTTTCGGGTCAAGACCCTTCTTCAGAAATGGGGGAGGGGAAGGGGATTCTGAAATAAATAGGGAGATGGGGGGAGGCAGATAGATGGAAAAGGAGAAGATAGGGTGAGAGGAGATAGACAGGTCAAAGAGGCGGGTTTGGAGCCAGTGAAGGTGACTGTCGTTGGGGAGTTAGGGAGGGGTTAGGTCGATCCAGGGAGGACGGACAGGTCAAGGAGGCAGGATGAGGTTAGTGGGTAGGAGATGAGGGTGGGGCTTGAGGTGGGAGGAATGGTTAGGGAGGCGGATGACATGTCCATCCTGGGCCTCTTGCATTGCCACGATGACGCCACCCGAAAGATGCAGGTACAGCATCTCATATTTCACTTTGATACCCTTGGGCTGCAGGGTTCCCATGTGGACTTCACAAGCTTCAAAGCCTCCCCTCCCCCATCCGCCTCCCAAAAACAGCCCAGCTAGTCCCTGCCTCCCTAACCATTCCTCCCACCTCAAGCCCCACCCTCAGCTCCTACCCACTAACCTCATCCCGCCTCCTTGACTAGTCCGAACTGCCCGGACTGACCTTTCCCCTCCTTAATCCCCACCTACATTCACCTTTTACTGGCTCTAACCCTGCCTCTTTGACCTATCTGTCTCCTCTCTCCCTATCTTCTCCTATATCCATCTTCTATCTGCCTCCCCCATTTCCCTATTTATTTCAGAATCCCCTTCCCCTTCCCCATTTCTGCAGAAGGGTTTCGACTCAAAACGTCAAACTTTCCTGCTCTTCTGCTTGGCCTGCTGTGTTCATCCAGCCTCACGCCGTGTTATCTCAGGTTCTCCAGCATCGGCAGTTCCTATTATCTCTGTAAGGCATTTTACAACTAGTTTGTATGTTTTCACAAGCTTACTCCTGTACTCTTATATTTCCCCCTTCTAATCAGTCCTATTGTCCTCCTTTACTGAAATCTAAACTGCTCCCAATCCTCAGGTCTGATGGGTTTTTTAAAGCATTTTTTGTGTCACCTTGTCGGAACTAATAATGTCCAGATTTCCCTTGTTAGCCATGTCTGGGTCACATTTTCCATTTTAATTTGTACTTTACAGAAATGAACTGCTGTTGCAGTTCCATTATCCATCTTTTAAATATTTGCTCTTGCCTGTCCACCGTTATCCATTTAAGTAACCTGTTTAATTTATAAAAGCTTGCATCTCATGCCATTGTAGTTTCTTTTGTTTAGATTCAGGACCCAAGTCTCAGAATCAACTAAGACACTCTCAGTCCTAATGAAGAATTCTATCACGTTCAGATTATTCTTACTCAAGGGGCCTAGCAGAGCTAGATTGCCAATTATTCCTTTCTGATTACACATGATCCAGTCTAGGAAAGCCTATTTTCTCACTAGTTCCTCAACATATTGATACAGAAAGCCTCCCCCTCTCACTGCAGGAATTTCTCCTGTACGGTATTGTTATTGATTTGGTTTGCCCAATCTATACGCAAATTAAAGTTATGCATAATTGCAGGTGCACTTTTATTGGTTGTCTCCAATTTCACATTGAATGCCTTCCCTACCATTACCAGTATAGTTTGGGGGAATATATTCAATCCCCACCAACGCAGTCTGTCCCTCGCTGTTTCTAAGCTCTGCCCATACGGTTCCACTTCAGAGTTAATAGCCTTCTTGTCTATTGTGTTAATTTATCTCTTTAACCAGGAATGTTACCCCAATTCCTTATCCTTTTTCCTAATATTAGGTTCCCATCTCTGGTGACCCTGCAGCCACATCTCTCTAATGTCAACTGTATCATGGCTATTTATATCTATTTGTGCAACTGATTTATCCACTTGATTGCAAATGGTCTGTGTGCTGGTTGGAAATGCTTTATCAGCTAACTCGAGACTAACTGATTTTGGATAATGGATATTTTCGGTTTTCATTCAGTACTGTTTGAAGTCTATTTGGGCTCTTTTGGTGGGGGGAAAATGTTTTGCTAGACCCAAATGAACCCAAGTGGACTAACGGAAACACAGCTCAGACCTTTGAGAGGGGAAAACTTTAGCTTTGTGTCAAAGCAAAATATTTTTTCCAGAAGGCCCAAACTCAACATGTCTACAGGTCTGTTCAGGTCCATTTGGATCCACTTTCAAGAAGATTTTCATTGATTAGGTCTCTTCAGTTTTCAGACTTGCGGCTAAGGAATATCTGGCCTGTGTTAAGATGCAAGTGCAAGTCCTTGAGGCTTGTCTTTTTAACATTCTTAGTCCCTTCTGCATTATTTTGCACTTGGTTGATTCTCACCTTTGAATTCTCTACCACTTTTCTTATTTCCCAGTCTGTCTTTTGTTTTTGCCCTAATATCCCCCTCTTCTGTCTCCCTGTATAGGTTCCATCTCCTTGCCACTTTATTTAAACCCTCCCCAAATGTGCTAGCAAATACTTCCAGAACCAGTCCCAGTATCCCAAGAATCTGAAGTTCTCCCCCTTGCACCTTCTCTCTAGCCGCACATTTGTGTAATATATCCTGCTATTTCTACATCTGACTAGCATATGATACTGGTAGCAATCCTGAGATAATGACCTTTTGAGGCCCTACATTTCAATTTGTTTCCTAACTCACCCTGTGTTCTGCTTTTAAGATTTTTGTTTAACACTGTGTTATTCGTACCACGTGTACTACAATCCTGGACTGTTTACCCACCGATTCCAAAATGTCCTATATTTGCTCGAAGACATTCTTGACCCTAATACTCATGAAGCAACGTACTATCCTGGAGTCGTCTTTGCAGCCATAGAAACATCTATGTCTTCCTATTACAATTGAATCCACTATCAGTGTAGACGTCCTCCGCTTATTTTTCCTGTCCTGGGCAGCACTGACAACTGTGGTGCAATGAATTTTCATGTTGCTGTTTGCCTCTGAGGGGCCATTGCCTCCTAATAGTATCCAAAGTTGTATGTCTTTTTGCAGGGGAATAACCACAGGGGATTCCTGCATTTCCTGCCTGTGATTATCGTTCCTTGCGGACTTGTGTCCTAGCCTGCAGTGTGACCACCACGTTGTATGTGCGACCCATGTTAGTCTCAGCCTTGCGGATGCTCCACTGCATCTCCAGTCACTGGTCAAACTGAAACGTGGCCTTCAAGGAACTGCGATATGTCTATACATGCTCTGATTCCTGACACTGGCACTGTACCAGACTTCCCACATAAAGCTTGAGGAGCACACTATAAAACACAGCAGAAATTAGGCCATTTGGCATATCACGTCTGCTCCGTCATTCAATCATGGCTGATAAGTTTCTCAACTCCATTCTCCTGCCTTCTCCCTGTAACTGTTGATCCCCTTGACAATCAAGAACCTATCTATCTCTTTTTTTAGCTATGCCCAATGACCTGAGCTCCATAGCCTTCTGTGGCAGTGAATTTCATAGATTCATTGCTCTCTTGCAGAAGGAGTTTCTCCTTGTCTCTATTCTAAAGGGTCTTCCCTTTACTCTAAGGCTGTGCCCTGGATCCGAGTCTCTCCTACCAATGGAAACATCTTCCCAATATCCACTCTGTCCAGGCCATTCTGTATTCTATAAGTTTCAATAGATTTCCTCCATCAAGTATAGACCCAGAGTCCTCAAACATTCCTCGTGTGTTAAGTCTTTCATATGTGAGTTCATTTTTGTGAACCCCTCTGGACTGGCTCCAAGGCCAGCACATCTATCTTGAGTTATAGGGCCCAAAACATCACAGCCTTGAGCCGCCCTTCTGTAACTTACCCTTTTTAAATTAAATCCTTACATGGCCCTTAGAATAAACTAATATTAATTACCTCAGGCCCCTGTTCTTTGGACCTCTGAACTGTTGCCTTGATAAACAGAATTAAAAATAAAGACTTTTACAAACGATTAAATGATTTAAAATAGTATACTGTTCCCAGCCAGTTTCACTGTGGTGCTGCTGCGCATGTTCTTCCCATACTCAGGATTTTTATTAATTCATATTTCAAGGTGTACAATCATGGGATTCAAACCCATGTTCACAGAACAATAGCTTATGTCTCTGGATTTCTAGTCCAGTAACAATACCACTGCATCATTTCCACTCGCCTAAAGGAGTTGTGGGCAACCTGATTTAAAGCAAAAATTGTTGAAGTACTCAGCATGTTTGGCAGAAACTATGAAGGAAAAAACACAGAATTTACATTTCAAGTAGGTTTCCTTGCATCAAAATTTCTTGACATACTAACTCCATTTCTTCTCCTCAAACCTGCTGAGATTTTGCAATAACTGCTTTTGTTTCAGATTTCCAGAATCTACAATATATTTTAATGAACAAATTGCCGATGTACCACTCTGTTAGCTTGATGGGTAATCAAGTGCTTCTTAGTCTTGCAACTTTAGCTTTCCCTCAACCCGACATACTGACAATAATTATGTCCATTAGTTCCTAGTTCAGATAGCATAGACAAGGAAGCCTTCTGGTCTGTACGGTGCATCACCTACTGAGCCACTTCTTTCAGTGAATGTATATATTACCTAAAATTTTTAAAGGATTAGTTACTACGCGGATCCGTTCTGATGCCGAACAAAGGGATCATCATGGTGTACAAGACCACAGATGTGGTTGTAAAAACTGAAAGAACTGCAGATGCTGTAAATCAGGAACAAAAACAGAAGTTGCTGGAAAAGCTTAGCAGGTCTGGTAGCATGTGTGAAGGGGTGACCCTTCCTCAGATCTGATGGTAGCTGGGAAAATGTCGGTTTATATTGGAAAATAGGGAGGGGAATGGGGTAGGGAGTAAACAATAGGATAAAGGATAGAGTTTTGAGAAGATTTGTAGCTCAGGTTGAGGTTCTGGATGTGAGTTTGCTCACTGAGCTGGAAGGTTCGGTTTCAGACGTTTCGTCACCATTCTAGGTAACATCATCAGTGAGCCTCCGGTGAAGCGCTGGTGTTATGTCCCTCTTTCTATTTAGCTGTTTAGGTTTCCTTGGGTTGGTGATATCACTTCCTGTTCTTTTTCTCAGAGGATGGTAGATTGATTTGGAGCCTATGTGTTTGTTGATGGAGTTCCAGTTGGAATGCCATGCTTCTAGGAATTCTCGTGCATGTCTCTGTTTGGCTCGTCCTAGGATGGATGTGTTGTCCCACCCATCCTAGGACAAGCTAAACAGAGACACGCACGAGAATTCCTAGAAGCATGGCATTCCAACTGGAACTTCATCAACAAACATATTGATTTGGAGCCTATCTACCATCCTCTGAGAAAAAGAAAAGGAAATGACATCACCAACCCAAGGAAACCTAAACAGCTAAATAGAAAGTGGGACATAACACCAGCGCTTCACCGGAGGCTCACTGATGATGTTACCTAGAATGGTGACGAAAAGTCTGAAAACGAACCTTCCAGCTCAGCGAGCAAACTCATGTCCAGAAAGGATAGAGCCTGAAGAGAGAGGATCAGTTAGAAAGACAAAATGGCAGCCATTGCACACTACCTATTGTCACTAACAGACCCCATTAACCACTATCCACTCTCCTAGCCAAAACGTTATCAACTCCTTTCGGACCTGAAACGTTAAATCTGGTTTTTAACCTTCACAGATGCTGCCAGACCAGATGTGATTGTAGTTGTGATATCGGCACCGCCTCTTGCTCCCCAGAGGAGCTTGAACAGTTCATCCACTTCACCAACACCTTCCACCCCAACCTTCAGTTCGCCTGGACCATCTCCAGCACATCCCTCACCTTCCTGGACACCTCAGTCTCCATCTCAGGCAACATGCTTGTAACTGATGTCCATTTCAAGCCCACCGACTCCCACAGCTACCTAGAATACACCTCCTCTCACCCACACTCCTGCAAAAATTCCATCTCCTATTCCCAATTCCTCTGCCTCCGCCGCATCTGCTCCCACGATGAGGCATTCCACTCCCGCACGTCCCAGATGTCCAAGTTCTTTAAGGACCGCAACTTTCCCCCCACAGTGGTCGAAAACGCCCTTGACCACATCTCCCGCATTTCCCACAACACATCCCTCACACCCTGCCCCCGCCACAACCGCCCAAAGAGGATCCCCCTCGTTCTCACACACCACCCCACCAACCTCTGGATACAACGCATCATCCTCTGACACTTTCGCCATCTACAATCCGACCCCACCACCCAAGACATTTTTCCATCCCCACCCTTGTCTGCTTTCCGGAGAGACCACTCTCTCTGTGACTCCCTTGTTCGCTCCACACTCCCCTCCAACCCCACCACACCCGACACCTTCCCCTGCAACCGCCGGAAATGCTACACTTGCCCCCACACCTCCTCCCTCACCCCTATCCCAGGCCCCAAGATGACTTTCCATATTAAGCAGAGGTTCACCTGCACATCTGCCAATGTAGTATACTGCATCCACTGTACCCGGTGTGGCTCCCTCAACATTGGGGAAACCAAGCGGAGGCTTGGGGACCTCTCTGCAGAACCCCTCCGCTCGGTTCGCAATAAACAACTGCACCTCCCAGTCGCAAACCATTTCCATTCCCCCTCCCATTCTCTAGATGACATGTCCATCATGGGCCTCCTGCAGTGCCACAATGATGCCACCCGAAGGTTGCAGGAACAGCAACTCCTATTCCGCCTGGGAACCCTGCAGCCCAGTGGTATCAATGTGGACTTCACCAGTTTCAAAATCTCCCCTTTCCCCACTGCATCCCTAAACCAGCCCAGTTCATCCCCTCCCTCCACTGCATCACACAACCAGCCCAGCTCTTCCTCTCCACCCACTGCATCCCAAAACCAGTCCAACCTGTCTCTGCCTCCCTAACCGGTTCTTCCTCTCACCCATCCCTTCCTCCCACCCCAAGCCGCACCCCCATCTACCTACTAACCTCATCCCACCTCCTTGACCAGTCCGTCTTCCCTGGACCGACCTATCCCCTCCCTACCTCCCCACCTACACTCTCTCCACCTATCTTCTTTACTCTCCATCTTCGGTCCGCCTCCCCCTCTCTCCCTATTTATTCCAGTTCCCTCTCCCCATCCCCCTCTCTGATGAAGGGTCTAGGCCCGAAACGTCAGCTTTTGTGCTCCTGAGATGCTGCTTGGCCTGCTGTGTTCATCCAGCCTCACATTTTATTATCTGTGATTGTAGTTGTTCTATTTCCAGACTGAGTTTGAGACTGATCAGATAAATCTTGAAATAATCCAAATATATTCATAAGTCTGTTTTTGTATGCTGTTAGTTGACCACATTGGTGTACATTTTTTCATGCCAAGTAAATTTGATTCCTGGGGTCCACAAGTCCTTTCACAATTTCTTTACCTTGCTATTTCCTGACATTGTCAGTATCTAAAGCAGCAAGTGGTAGCCTTCATTTTTAAATACCAAGTTCTAATGTTACCCAAATTATTAAAAATTCACTGTATCAGTTATATATATTAAGTGCAATAAATATTTAATGCATGGTTATTTTTGTGCACGTACAGAGCAATCTACTTTGCTGCTTACTCCAAAGCTAAGGAGAAGTTTAATGCGATCTTCGTGCCACACTCTAATGTTGTTAACATGTGTTCTGCTGGTTTTGCAAGTAAGTACTAAATAATTATAAAGTATTAACTAAAATATTCATTTGGGAGTGAACGCACAAAGGAGTTGAGTTTATGCCCCTTGTACAATATAAGGAATAGGAGTAGACCATTCAACCCTTTGAGCACTCCCTGCCATTCATTGAGATCATGGCAGATTTTCTATTTCAACACTGTTTCCTACACTATCTCCATAGTCATTGATTTTAAAATATAGACATTTATCAACATCAGTTTTGCTTATACTGAATGCCTGAGTCTCCATAGCCCTCTTGGGCAGACCAAAGATTCACTGCCCTCTGGTTGAAAACAAAGATTCCTCGCCTCAGTCCTAAATGATCTGCCCCTTACTCTGAGACTATGAGCCTCAGTGGAAGTGGAAATCTTTTTGTACCTATCTGGTCAATCTCTAAAAGCAGTTTATATATTGAATAAGATCACCTCATGTTCTTTAAACCTTAAGAATATAGGCCCACTCTATTAATATTTCCTTAAGACCATCCATTCAGCCAGGAATTAGCTTAGTGAAACTTAGTTGCACTCACTCTGTGACAGGTGCATCTTTCCATATTTACGGTGATCAAAACTGGACTCAGTACTTAGCATGGTGTCTACAAGGTTGTATATAATTGCAGTAAGACGTCTTTACACCATACTTGATTCCTCTTATAATAAAAGTGAGCATGTAATCTTAGTTCTTAATTGTTTGCTGTAT
Organism: Stegostoma tigrinum; assembly: GCF_030684315.1. Taxonomy (NCBI): domain Eukaryota; kingdom Metazoa; phylum Chordata; class Chondrichthyes; order Orectolobiformes; family Stegostomatidae; genus Stegostoma; species Stegostoma tigrinum. The sequence goes on along the minus strand of NC_081381.1, from coordinate 15,026,881 downwards.
TTGTACGTCTTCCCAGACTCCGTGTGTGTACGCGTGCGTGTACAGTTTCATTTTCAATTATACAAGGGTGATTTCATTAATGTTTCCAACCGTTAGGGGTAACAGCCAGGTAGATGGCTGTAAAATATTTTCAGTGGTTGAGGAAACAAGGGCTGAGGGCATAGTCTTAAATATTAGAGCAAGACTTTTCAGTGAAATTTGGAACACTTTACACAAGTTTGGAGCTTTTTCTGCAAATGAAAATTGATGCTAGATCAATTATTAATTTTAATCTGAGATTAGTTATGAAAAACGTACAAATTATATTAAGAAAAATGAGTTAAGTTGGGTTTGCAGAGTTACTGCAGATCAATCATATCCTCATTGAATGATAGCCCCCTCAAGCCCATTCTAAGTGGCTTATGCTTGTTTCCATATCCTTTATCAAATTATCCAAACTTTATTTTACTCCTCATTAACAAATGAGTATGGTGAATTGTATAACATCCTTATATAAAATGTAACTGCTATTAATGTACTTTATTAAAATGGTGGCAGCTGAAGCTGATGAACATACTTGACCATTGCATTTGTGATAATATTTCAGAAAATGTGAAATGGAAATAAATACATGTGCCTCTTTTATATTACTAGGCTTCATTACAAACACATTGATGAACCCAATTTGGTTGGTCAAAACAAGGATGCAGCTGGAAAGCAGGTAGGCTACACAAATGTATGTGTGTTTTAAGGTATTTGCAGTCAAAATAACAAGTATGAAATCCTTAATACCTTTATCGATTCCTCACTATTTGTAGGAAGCGAGGTGAGAAAGCAACAAATGCTTTCCAGTGTGCAAGATACGTTTATCAAACTGAAGGATTGAAAGGTTTTTATAGAGGTTTGACTGCCTCGTATGCTGGGATCTCCGAGACTGTGATTCATTTTGTTATTTATGAAGCATTGAAGAAACATTTAGAGGAATGGAGATTCGCTGTGAGGGAAAATGACAAGAACGCTTCAGACTTTCTAGGATTGATGATGGCAGCTGGCTTTTCTAAGACTTGCGCATCTTGTACTGCTTACCCTCATGGTACGTCTTCTTTGTTCTTCTCTTTTGACTTGTTGAATACTGCCTTTAGTTTGCTGATGTACGTCTGCAAATTGATCTTCAAAAAAAAAGTTATCTAAAATCCCGTTGATACCACCAGATTCTAGAATTGTATTTTACCCTGGAAACTGGATCCAATTTTCAGTTATTTTACGGAAATTATTGAGACCACTTTCCATGAAGGAATTTGAAATTCATTTTTAAGTATTTGTAGAACAAAGTCCTGTTAATTTTCGTTTTTTCCCAATTCATTTACTGGGAACATAGTCGTGACCCTCTTATTGTGCTACATTGCTGTAAATCTGTGAATTTGGATCTATAACTTTCAATTTCTGATGATCAAGTGAAGTGAAACTGCAATATTACAAATTACTTCATCAAAAGACCTAACTGCAATTGTGTTTTGTTCTTTTGACTAATGGTGTTGCACAGTCATCTTTTGCAGAGGACTGCTTTGACCTGTTGTGTTCATTGTAGTGTCACGTGACTGTGATGACATTGTTTGAAATTCACAAAGAGTACAAATGTTAAAATGACTTTATAAAACAAAAATCTAGTCCCAACATGAAATAAAATGCAGGTGGCCGTGAAGAGGTGGGGAGAGATTGGAGTCTGCTATGGTTGTGTCCACAGGAGTTTAGAAGAATGAGGTGGGGGGTGGGAAGAAATTTCCGAAACCTGCAAAATTATTATGAGACTAGATGGGTTAGGTGCAGGAAGGATGTTCCTGATGTTGTGAGCATTCAAACCAGGGTCAAAGTTTAAGGATAAGTCCTTTAAGACCTTTTTAAGAATTTATAAAATCATGGGGGTTATGGATAGAGTGAATAATCAAGGTCTTTTTCCCAGGGTAGAGGAGTCTAAAACTAGAGGGCATAGGTTTAAGGTGAGAAAGGAAAGATTTTAAAAAGGAACTGAATAGAGTTTCCAAAGGTTGTGGTGGAGGCTTTTACAATTACAACATGTAAAAGACATCTGGATGGCTATATGAATACGAAGGCTTTAGAGGGATCTGGACCAAGTGCTGGAAAATGGAACTAGACTAATTTAGGATATCTGATTGGACCAGTTGGACCGAAGGGTCTGTTTTCATGCTGTACATCTCTCTGACTCTCTAACACTATGTGAAAGATCTAGGGAAAAAAGTAGTGCTTAAATATTTTGTTCTACCTTATTATCCCCCTAATTTGGATTCATTTTATCACCTTCCTTGTCTTCTATGTAATACTTAATTATTTCTTCCTTTTTTGTTAAATATACCCTTCTCTAAAGACACTATTCTTTCTTCTGAAGGCATTGGTTTCCATCAAGATCCATGGCTTCTTTGTGGCTGCAAGTAATTTCAGTTCCTCTGGCACATTTTCCCAATTAACTCCATATAATTTCATGGTATTTGGAATGTTTTCACTTCCCTAAACCCAGTATTGTGCAATTATAAAAGTGCACATACAAAATGATTTAACAATGCTGACTGCAGCTTTTAGTATTGGTAGAATACAGTAAAATAAACAGTTGTTTGCTGTCACAACCATATTTCAACACTAGGCTTGTTCTCCTTTTATGATTCTGGCAAGTTCATTTCAAGAATGATTGATAGAATCATATGATTCAAAGAAGGTTATTTAATTGTGCCTTGGAAAAAGCTATCCAATTATTCCAACACCTCTGCTCTTTGCCCACAGACCTTCAATTACCTTCTTTCAAAATAAGTAACCAATTCCCTTTTAAAAGTTACTATTGAATTTGCTTCCACCAATTTTTCAAACTCTGCACTTCAGATAATCATAATTCCATGCACAAAGATTACTTTCATCTCCTCTCTGGTTCTTTTGTCATCCTATCTTTATTTTCATTTTTTTGTTCTGACTTTTACGTACATTTTTCAGCAATACATGATGTAGAATATTTATTGTGTGCCTGGAAAGAAGTTGAAAAGTGCTCTTGCACAAGCGCACACATTATAATAGACCCCTAGTCTCTCAGAGAACTACTTGGAGCAGTACAAAGCCATTCCCACCAGGAAGGTGCTGGACTTGTGCTGAATTAACCCATCTATGAAGTTCAGTTATTGGCCTTTTAATCCTTTCTCTAAAATCATTTTAAATGATGAGTTGGATTCCGTGTACACTCACTATTCAGTGACTTTTTTTAAGAAAGTATACATGAAGATAGATCGCCATCTCCTTTGATAAAAAAAACTGGACTAGACATACACCTAAACAATTGATACTTGCTTAAAGAACAGGATTGCTAACAGATTTTTATGAATCAGTTAATTATGCTGACCACAGCATCAAAGTGAAAATTGAAGAAAATATGGTATTTTCATTTTTAAAATTTTGTTTTTCAGAGGTAATAAGGACACGATTACGGGAGGAAGGCACAAAGTACAAATCATTTTTGCAAACTGCACGTCTAGTGGCAATAGAGGAAGGTTATTTTGCTTTTTATAGAGGACTACAAGCTCAGCTGATACGCCAGATTCCAAACACTGCAATAATGATGACTACATACGAGCTGATTGTTCATGTTTTAGGGTAGTGTTGGAAATAAAAGGACACTCAGCAATCATTGGATTCTGTTTTGTTGCACTGCAGTATCATAAAGAACCGCAAACTAAAGAATAACAAGGGAAGTCACTGACCAGATTAGAGACTGTTCAAGTCAAATACAAAGGTGAGATGCTCTCTCTGGATTTGAGCCAAGTGGGCACTCTGGATGCTAGAAATGGCTTAAGTTCCCTTGGTGAACCAGGAATAAACTTACAACGATTCCTGTTACTGATTTCTGTCTGGTGATTTTTACACACTGTACTAAAGGGCATTCAACAATACCAAAACCACGATGTCCTCTGTGGATTGCTGCCACTAGAACAGACTCTCATATTGGAACACTTGGGGAAGTTTCCAGTTGGCAGGCACTGCCTGCAACTTTGTACCAAAGTAAGAGTGATCACTGACAGAAAACTGGCAAAACAAAAGAAACACAATTTCTCTGAAGCTAATCTGTGCAATGATATCGAGGTATTGGTCTCTAGGCATCACTATTTATTTTTATGAAGTGAAGTTGAAAATTTCATTGTGATCCCATTTTTCTCATGGAATGCATAGGATTTTTCTTTTAGCTCTCTGTAAATCTTCAGAAGCTGTTTGAAGGGAATGTGTATATTTTGCAATGTGTATCGTTTTTGTTGTGTTTAACTAACGTGTTTGTACTGAATGAGGTATGGAATATGTGCTGTGTGCAGTTACAGAAGAAAATGAGAGCAAATGTTAATTAATTTGATTTACTATGTCTCTAACAAAATGTGGAAACTGGAAAATGTTATCCCATCAGCTACAATAGTGTAATACAAGACTTGAAAGGAAGATGTACATCTTTTAGCATAAAAAACACAAATAATGCAGCCTGCTAATTAGTCACTCGATTATTTTAGTTTACAACTGAGTCATCTAAAAGTGAAGTTTAGAACCTGTTCCATTCAATGTGAAATCAGGATGTAATTGAACTCCAGACTGCAATACGTCATTCTTTTCTGATTACCAGCATCTGCAGTACTTCACATTTATTTTGTTGAAAATTTTGGCAATTATTTCAATGTTCAATCAGCCGAAAACTAATATTTACTGTTGAAATCTGCAGTGGTGATCATTTTAAAAACATGCTTATCTTACTCTTAGTTTGAGATGTGTGCCTTATCAGAGTTGACAAGCTAATATTGGAATAGGATGAAATTTATTTTCTATGATCAGTACTGCAGCTTTTGGCGTGATCTGGTAATCAAACCTTTTGACGTATATTTCTCATTCCATGCTGGTGGCCAAGTTATTTTTTTCCCCTAAGTATTTAAATGTTTTCATTTAATGTATCACTTTCACCTCCCCACAAATATAGTCAGTGCTAATGCCCTTCCACAGCAATACATGAAGTTTTGATGGCAATGGATAAAAATGTTTTTGGCTAACTTCAGAATTTAGGACAATGTTATTCGGAGATACTTTTTAAAGGACATAAATATTAGTGACTTAGTCATGTTACATTTTTGCTTGCATATTCAGCATGTTACTGTTAGATTTGTTTCTTCAAAATATTCTGAATCTGTGCAAGAATTTCCATCTAAATAAATACCTTTGTCCTAAATTTTCTACCAAGCATTTCAGTTATTGTGTTGGTGTAATTCAGGAGGAGGCTGTAATAAATCTAAATTCCAAAGGAACAGGGAATTCATCTTGCTTTCTTCAACCTCTTTGGTCGCAACCATCTATTTTAATCATAAAATAACTTCTCGGCTACATCATTGACCAAAACAGCACAATGATTGTATTTTCAGTAAAAGGTGGGAGGGCTAAAGTCTTGAATCGCAGTAGAATTTTTTTGCCAAGCTCTGTTGATTTTTGTTGATAAGTTGTATAAAATCTTCTCCTTATTGGTGAGTACCACATTTGGTTTAACTTAACATAATTACTCTGATGGGATAGTAGGAACTGCCTATGCTGGAGAATCTGAGATAACACGGTGTGAAAGTGGATGAACACAGCAGGCCAAGCAGCATCAGAGGAGCAGGAAAGCTTGACGTTTCGGGTCAGGACCTTTACTCAGGGAAATGAGTTTTATTTAACTGAGTTTTGCAGCTAGTGATGTTATCTTGTGCCACGTTCATTGGTAAGAAGAAGAAATTATTGAAGTTGTAAAAAAATTGGAAATGCAATTTAATTTGTCAATTAAAATGCAAACATAACCTCTCTCAGCTAATTGTAGGATTTTCAGATGTATTCTGCTAATGCTTTTGAAATGCTTCAGCTTTTTATAAGTCCTTTGGAGAGCTGTCAAATTATCCTGCCTTTTTAAGAAAAAGAAATTTGTTTAAAACATAATAAAATGTGAGGCTGGATGAACACAGCAGGCCAAGCAGCATCTCAGGAGCACAAAAGCTGACGTTTCGGGCCTAGACCCTTCATCAGAGAGGGGGATGGGGGGAGGGAACTGGAATAAATAGGGAGAGAGGGGGAGGCGGACCGAAGATGGAGAGTAAAGAAGATAGGTGGAGAAGGTGTGGGTGGGGAGGTAGGGAGGGGATAGGTCAGTCCAGGGAAGACGGACAGGTCAAGGAGGTGGGATGAGGTTAGTAGGTAGCTGGGGGTGCGGCTTGGGGTGGGAGGAAGGGATGGGTGAGAGGAAGAACCGGTTAGGGAGGCAGAGACAGGTTGGACTGGTTTTGGGATGCAGTGGGTGGGGGGGAAGAGCTGGGCTGGTTGTGTGGTGCAGTGGGGGGAGGGGATGAACTGGGCTGGTTTAGGGATGCAGTGGGGGAAGGGGAGATTTTGAAACTGGTGAAGTCCACATTGATACCATATGGCTGCAGGGTTCCCAGGCGGAATATGAGTCGCCACCCGAAGGTTGCAGGAACAGCGACTCATATTCCGCCTGGGAACCCTGCAGCCATATGGTATCAATGTGGACTTCACCAGTTTCAAAATCTCCCCTTCCCCCACTGCATCCCTAAACCAGCCCAGTTCATCCCCTCCCCCCACTGCACCACACAACCAGCCCAGCTCTTCCCCCCCACCCACTGCATCCCAAAACCAGTCCAACCTGTCTCTGCCTCCCTAACCGGTTCTTCCTCTCACCCATCCCTTCCTCCCACCCCAAGCCGCACCCCCAGCTACCTACTAACCTCATCCCACCTCCTTGACCTGTCCGTCTTCCCTGGACTGACCTATCCCCTCCCTACCTCCCCACCCACACCTTCTCCACCTATCTTCTTTACTCTCCATCTTCGGTCCGCCTCCCCCTCTCTCCCTATTTATTCCAGTTCCCTCCCCCCATCCCCCTCTCTGATGAAGGGTCTAGGCCCGAAACGTCAGCTTTTGTGCTCCTGAGATGCTGCTTGGCCTGCTGTGTTCATCCAGCCTCACATTTTATTATCTTGGAATCTCCAGCATCTGCAGTTCCCATTATCTTTGTTTAAAACATGTTGGCTTAACTATATAGGTGGACTACACAGCATTTTTAAACCCAACAATGCAAACCCTAATTTCATAAATTTAGAATTTAGTAGTTTGGAATTCCTTAGACAAGCCAATTTGATAGGATAATCCAAAGATCCAGACTATATTAAGACCCGTGACTCAACATTAAATTTAACTGCAGTAATTTAGTCTAGATGTGTATTTTTTTCCCCTGTACGTGGGGTGTTACCTTAAACTTCTAAAAAGTTTGAAAGATGCACTAGTTAAAGTTCATAAGGTTGTTTGGGACTGACTTTAGGGTAAATTAGAGGAATGAAAGTGCACAAATGACTTGTACTGAATTCTGACTGACAACAAGCAGGTGGCTAGATAGATAAAGGTTAAAGTGGGTGTGGAGAGACCATGTTGTTTCACTGGGAAGATGGGCAAGATGTCCACACCTGTGGACAGTGCTAAGGGCATCTGTGAAACTGTCTATTTATAAAATAAGGAGGTGTGGAATAACAAAAGACTGATTGTTAGTCATATCACAGAAGAACCCCATCACTGAACCTGACACTTTGAAATGTGGATGGAAGGATCAATGACGTAGTACTGAATTTAAGATGCAAAGAGTTTCCTGTGCATCAGGAATACCAGTGACCTCCATGAGATGGCATTGTGCACTTCAGGTTACTTTAATACTGGATTGCAATCAGTTGTCCATGTCAGGGTACTAATCTCCTGTGTGCGTCCAGAGCAGGAATTAATGTGACTAGAGGAGGTGGACTGCAGAGTTAAAGTAGTATGAGGCAATTGAGCAGTTACTTTTAGTTTTAAGGTGACTCCTCAGTAAAGTGGGCACTGGATTCAATCTTTTTTGTATTTTCATTTATTCTTGGCATCTGTAGTTAAATGCATTTGTGCCCGCCACTTCCTATTGAAGTTCATTTTAGATACAAACTACTCTCTCTTTAAAAAAGGAATTGTCCCTCATTTCTTTATAAAATGTTTTTCCTTTCACATTAAAAATATGCCCCCTAGTCTTGAAATTCCCCCACATGAGGGAAAAGATACTTGCTAGTCACCTTATCTATACTTCTCATTATTTTATGAACCCCTAAGATCACCTCAACCCCCTATACTCGAGTGAATAAAGGTCCCAACCTATCCAACCTCCTTATAGCTCAAACCCTCCATTTCTGACCTGGTAAATCTCTTCTTTTACCTAATGCTGGTATTTGATCAGTTGCTAATTTCTCAGCAGGCAAAAGCTCTGTGATAAAATAAAAATGACAAGGAACTAGATAGACTGGATATTTTAATTTCATGTTTGCAAGATTTTGTGTGCATGTGTATTTGGATTATTTCTAATTGGTAATCTTTGTTATAGTTTTATGGATCTTCTCTGGTGGACCAATGGTGCTTGCTAACCCCTAAACTTTGAAGAGAGTATGAACTGCATTCAACTGTGTATGAGCGTTTTTGCAGTTCAAAAAATAATTTTCAATAGAAAAACCTAGAAAGTCACCAATCAGAAGGTAGCAAAATAGTGTTCAGACATGTAACAGGAAATCACTGCACAATTATGTATATCATTTAGCAAATTGTTTCCTGTGATTTAATGAAGCAGAGATATAGAAATACAGATCTGAGGAGGAGGAGAGCCTAAATTCAGCGTAAATTCAAAGATTTACAAAGAGACAAAACTTCCTCAGTTTTTATGATTTAAAACAAGAGATTATTTTCCACACAAAATAATATCTTGGTTTTGTTTACAATTTTCCTTTTTTTTGCTAACTTTTCAATTGCTAGGCAAACATTACAAGCCCATTGCAATCCCTGTCACTTCCCTGTCTGGTCACTTGGAACTTTACGGCTATGCTAGAGCAAGTAACTCTTACTTCTGGGAGGGAAAATACTCAAAATTACTGGCTGCCTCCATCTGCTGGTCAAATCGGAAAACTTAGCAAAGCAGAGAACTGCAGATGCTGGAAATCTGAAACAAAAGTATGTTGCTGGAGAACCTCAGCAGGTCTGGCAGCATCTGTGAGGAGAAAACTGTCAATGTTTCAGATACCAATGTTTTAGGTATATAAGATAATGAGAGGCATAGATAGTCTCTGGCTAGCAACTCTATTTCCCAGGGCAGAAATGGCTAACACGAGGGGTCATAGTTTTAAGCTGGTTGGAGGAAAGTATAGACGGGATGTCAGAGGCGGGTTCTTTACACAGAGTTGTGAGAGCATGGAATGCGTTGCCAGCAGCAGTTGTGGAAGCAAGGTCATTGGGGTCATTTAAGAGACTGCTGGACATGCATATGGTCACAGAAATTTGAGGGTGCATACATGAGGATCAATGGTCGGCACAACATTGTGGGCTGAAGGGCCTGTTCTGTGCTGTACTGTTCTATGTTCTATCTGTTGACCCTTCTTCAGAATTGATTGAAAAGATAGTATTTATATTGAATTTTGGGAGTGGGGACGGAGTGATTGGGGAAGGGATGATAGATAGAGAGTATGCACAGAGTTTAGGCGGTTACAATTGGGAACCATGCAGCCTTCAGGACTCAATATTGAGTTCAAAAATTTTAGTGCCTGCGCACCTATGTCCTTCACCCACTCTCATACCCCAGCCCTTGTCATCACTTAGTCTGCTTTCATCACAGCCAACCCATTTTCACCCATTAAGGATCCCCATTAGTAGCTTTTCATAGAGCCATATAGCATGGAAACAGACTCTTATACCCAACTCATCCATGTCAAGCAGGTATCCTAAACTGAACTAGTTCCATCCACCTTCATTTGATCCATATCCCTCTAAACCTTTCTTATCCATGCACCTGCCCAAATGCCTTTTAATTGTATCCATATCTACCACTTCCGCTGGCAGCACATTCTGCACACACACCACCCTGTATGCGAAAAAAGTTTTCATTTGGGTCCCTTTTAAATCTTTCCCACCTCACCTCAAATCTATGCCTCTAGATTTGGATTCCCCCACCTTGGGGAAAAGCTATTCACGTTATCTATGCCCCTTATTATTTTATAAACCTCAAAGGTCACCCACCAGCTTCCAAAGCTTGCTTTCTCTCTGACATACCATTATCCATTTCTTTGTCTATCCAATTGCTAACCTCTTGCTCTCTGGGCTCCATTTCCACATATTGTTAACCCCCTTCCCTCTCTATCCCTGGTCTTCAGCGTAAATCCCACCCTTTCCTAGCTACAATCAGTTCTGAAGCAGGTTTACTGGGCCCAAAGCATTAACTTTGTTTTCTCTCCGAGGAAGTGCCGGTGTTGGACTGGGGTGGACAAGGTCAGATATCGCACGACACCAGGGTTATAGTCCAACAGGTTTATTTGAAATCACAAGTCTTTCACCTGACGAAGGAGCAGTGCTTTGAAAGCTTGTGATTTCAAATAAATCTATTGGACTTCTGACCCCATTTTCTCTCCATTGATGCTGCTCAGCCTCTGAGGTTCTCCAGCAATTTGTTCTTGTCAAAAACGTAACCATTTGATGTTAGAGCTGCCACATTGAAGTGGAGACAATGATGAGTTTATAGCTGTCTGAGAAGGTTTAATCTGAAATGCAATGGTGACATATTGCTGGAAGCTTAAGTTGAATAAAGTCTGAAATTTGAAGTAGCAACTGTTTGTATTTTGGAAAATTGTCCTTTTTTGTGCACCGTTTTTACAGTTATCATACAATTGAAAGCAGACCTACATAGGATTAGATTTGTAGAAGGAGGAATGAGGCTGCACAGCCTCAGTCTGTGATGATGAGTTCCATTTAGTGTGTATCTCAATGAACCAATGTATTTATAACTAACTTGAGGACACCACTGAATTAATTGTGTCCCATACCCAAGATTCATGTGGCACTATTGCAAAAAGTTATACCGAGTGCTCTACCAATACCTCAATCAACAACACAAAAAAAAAACATGGTCAGGCCTTTGGCACTTTCCTGTTTGTAGGAGTTGACAGTCGAAAACAAGCTTTTAGAGCATTGGTCCTTCGTGATTTCAAATAAATCTGTGGATGATAATCTGGTGTCATGTGACTTTTGATTTTTGTCCACCCCAGTCCAACACTGGCACCTCCACGTAATGTCAGAGATTACTGAGTGTGAATTGGCTTGTGCACCTCCTATAACAGGGACTACACTTCAAATGTGCTGAATTTGTTTCAAAGTATTTGAGATGTCCAATGATTGTAAAAAGCATGTTATAAATGCAGGTCTTTCCTTGTGCTTTTGAATTAATAACTTTGGACCATCTTTCAGCCTGTGAATTACACATTATCATGTTTCTGTTCGTGAGACATAACAGATTTTGCAGCCATTAACAAAGAGATAGTGCTCACTGATTCTTGAGGAAAGTTTCTCAAAGATCTAGTGAACTCATTCCCCTAACATAGCAGCAGTAACATCTTCTCCAAGAATAGTATAGTCTTCAAACAGACTGAGAAACTAATCCAATTAAAGAATTCAGTTCATTTCACCATGTGCAAAATGATTAAAGAGATTGAGACACATTTGTTTGGAGGAGATTCACCAGGATGATCCCCACGAGGGACGGATTGACTAATGAGCAAAAGTTAAACAGGTCACAACTCTACTATTTAGAATTTAGAAGAACAAGAGGTGATTTCTTTGAAAAAATAAGACTCTTAAGTGACTTGACAGGGTAAATGCTTAGACGGTGTTTCCCCTCATAGCAGAGTCTAGGATCAGGGGGTATAGTCTCAGAATAAAGAGGTGTTAGTTTATGACTGAGGTGAGGAATTACCTTAGAGGTTTGAGGGGTTTGGGACTCCTTGTCATAGAGATCCAGGGTGGGGTATAATCCTTGTGTATATGTAAGGCTGAGTTTGATAGATTCTTGAACAATAGGGCCATCAAAAGTTATGGAGGTAAAGCAGGAAAGTGGACATGAGGAATGTCAGATCACCCATGATCCTATTGAATGGCAGAGCAGGGTCAAGGGGTCAAATAGCCTGCTCCTGTTCCTATTTTTATGGTCTTATGCATGAGATTAAGGTAAAGTTGAGAAATGAACTTTCAAAAGAACAAGTTTTTTTTTAATATTATTTTAAACTTTTTTGACCATGGAGTGGAGTGAATGGCATTCCAAATTTCTACAATTAATTTTTTCATGGTCAGTGAAGTTAGTTAAGTAATTCTTAAAATACTTGGGTTATACATCACTTGTTGAGGTATAACATTTACAGTTTTTTTCAACAAATAATAGTATATTAAAAGATCAAAGTTTATGTCTGATTCCTGATATCTGTGCTGACTGCAATCTCAACCAGAACAGCAGGTCAGTAAGCATGGGCATTGGGTAAGAGCTTGAGACTGAGACTTATCAAGCTAAGAGGAAGAGCAGTCAGGGAGATGTTGCCGAGCTCAGCGGAACTGGAGGCTTGGACTGTATTTGTTTCAATGCAAGAACTACAATAAGTAAGACGGATGAACTTAGCCTGGATTAATTTATGCAATTATGATATTGCTATCACAGAGACCTGGTTGAAAGACGGACAGGATTGGCAGCTTAACTTTCTGGGATATCGATGTTTTAGATGAGATTGAGGAGGAAGCACAAGAGATGAGGGTGTTGCATTACTAGTTATGGAGCACATCACAGCTGTGTTGAGGGAGGATACCCTGGAGGGTTCTTGCAGTGAGGCATTATGGGTACAATCTCAAAGCTGGCATTGTACTGCAGAGATAGTGGGAACTGCAGATACTGGAGAGTCCAAGATAACAAAGTGTGAGAGAGAACAAAGTGTGGAGCTGGATGAACACAGCAGGCCAAGCAGCATCTCAGGAACACAAAAACTGACGTTTCGGGCCTAGACCCTTCATCAGAGAGGGGGATGGGGAGAGGGAACTGGAATAAATAGGGAGAGAGGGGGAGGCGGACCGAAGATAGAGAGAAAAGATGATAGGTGGGGAGGTAGGGAGGGGATAGGTCAGTCCAGGAGGACGGACAGGTCAAGGAGGTGGGATGAGGTTAGGAGGTAGGAGATGGAGGTGCGGCTTGAGGTGGGAGGAAGGGATGGGTGAGAGGAAGAACAGGTTAGGGAGGCGGAGACAGGCTGGGCTGGTTATGTGATGCAGTGGGGGGAGGGGAAGAACTGGGCTGGTTTTGGGATGCGGTGGGGGAAGGGGAGATTTTGAAGCTGGTGAAGTCCACATTGATACCATTGGGCTGCAGGGTTCCCAAGCGAAATATGAGTTGCTGTTCCTGCAACCTTCGGGTGGCATCATTATGGCACTGCAGGAGGTCCAGGATGGACATGTCATCTAAGGAATGGGAGGGGGCGTTAAAATGGTTCGCGACTGGGAGGTGCAGTTGTTTATGGGTGCCTGCATGGGCCCAAGTTATGCCGGCCTCTTTGTAGGTTACGTGGAACAGTCCCTCTTCTGCACCTGCACTGGCCCCCAACCCCACCTCTTCCTCCGTTACATTGATGACTGTATTGGCGCCACCTCTTGCTCCCAAGAGGAGCTCGAACATTTCATCCACTTCACCAACACGTTCCACCCCAACCTCATGTTCACCTGGGCCATCTCCAATACATCCCTCACCTTCCTGGACCCCTCTATCTCAATGTCAGGCAACCAGCCTTTAACTGATGTCCATTTCAAGCCCACCGACTCCCACAGCTACCTAGAATACACCTCCTCCCACCCATGCAGGGTTCCCAAGCGGAATGTAAGTTGCTATTCCTGCAACCTTCGGGTGGCATCATTGTGGCACTGCAGGAGGCCCATGATGGACGTGCAGACCTCCCACCTGCCAGCAGGCAAGAAAGAAAGGGCTATGTCATCAGATTCTGGAAAGATGTGAAAATAACAGGATTGTTGTGGTGGGTGGTTTTTAACTTCCCCCGTATTGACTGGGGATCCTTTATTGCTGGGGGATTTGGATGGGGAGCAATTTGTTAGTTGCAACAGGTGGAGTTTTTGTTTTAAACAGCATATGGATAGGCCAACAAGGGAGGGGGGAGCCATACTCGACCTGGTATTAGAAAATGAGCCCAGCCAGGTGATCAAATTTTCAGTGGGGGAGCATTTGGTGAATAATGACCATAGTTCTGTAAGTTTTTGAATACTTATGGATAAGGACCAACAGAGGACCTCAGATGAATGTGTTAAATTGTGGGGGGAAGGCCAACTATAACTGAATTAGACAAGAATGGGAGAATGTGGATTGGGAGTGGCTATTTGAAAGTAAGTCCATATCTGGTACATGGAAACCTTTTCAAGGCCAGTTGATTAAAGTGCAGGACAGGCATTTTCCTGTGAAGATGGAGGGCAGGAATGGCAGGATTCGGGAACCTTGAATGACAGGAGAAATGAAAGGAAGCATACCTTGGTTTAGACAATTAAAAACTAAGTCCCTGAAGAATATAGTGAAAATATGAAAGAGCTCAACTAGGGAGTTAGGAGGATTAAAAGAGACTATGAAATGTCCTTGTCCAGCAGGGTTAAGGAGAATCCCAAGACATTGGGAGCAAGAGGGTAGCTAGGGAAAGAGTAGGCCCACTCAGGGATAAAGGAGGGAGGTTATGTGTGGAGCCAAGAGGAAATAGGTGAGATCCTTAATAAGCACTTTACATCATATTCAGCAAAGAAGAGAGGTGAAAGAGAGATGTTGAGGTTAGGGAAAGGTGTGTGAATAGTCTTGAGTAGGTCAACACAATGAAGGAGGAAGTGTTGGATGTCTTGAAATGTATTAAGGTAGACAAGTCCACAGGGCCAGAGGGAGCTATCCCAGGATGCTGTGGCAGGCAAAGGAGGAAATAGCTGGGGCCTTTGCAGATATCTTTGCATCCTGTTTGGCCTCAGGTGAGGTTCCAGAGGACTGGAGAAAGGCCTATGGTGTTCCTTTGTTTAAGAAACCAAGATAATCCAGGTAGTTACAGGCCAATGAGCCTGACATCAGTGGCAGGGATGCTGTTGCGTAAAATACTGAGAGACAGGATTTAGTTGCATTTGGAAGCAAATGGACTTGTTAGTGATAGGCAACATGGGGAGGGAGAACATGTCTCACCAAATTTATTGACTTTTTTTCAGGAGGTGACAAGAATAATTGATGAGGGTAGGGCAGTGAATGTGTCTACATGGACTTTAGTAAGGCATTTAATAAGGTACGTCATGGCAGGCTGGTACAGAAGGGAGAGTCTTATGCGATTTGGGGTTAGCTGGCTAGATGGAGACAAAATGGCCAGTCATAGAAAACAGAGTTTAGGGGTGGAAGGGTACTTTTCAGAATGGAGATCAGCAACTAGTGGCGTTCTGCAGGGAACAGTGGTGGGACCTTGTTATTTGTAAATATATGTATAAATGATCTGGAGGAACATGTATGTGGTCTGATTCGTAAGTTTGCGGATGACACCAAAATTGGCAGAGTTACAGATAGTGAGGAAGATTGTCAAAGGTGAGAGTACGATATGGATATATTGCACATATGGGCAGAAAAATGGCAGATGCAGTTTAATCCCACAAATGCAAGGTGATGCATTTTGGAAGATCAAAATGAATTATACAATAAATGGCGGAACCTTCAGCAGCATTGACATACAGAGGGATCTGGGCGTACAGGTCCACAGGTGCCTGTAGGTGGCAACACAAGGGGTATAAGGTGGTCAAGAAGGCATAGAGCACGCTGGCCTTCATCGGACAGGGCATCGAATATAAAAATTGGCAAGTTATGTTTCAGCTGTATTAAACTTTAGTTGGCCATGTTTGGAATATTGCATGTAGTTCTGGTCGCTACACTACCAGAAGGATATGGATGCTCTGGAGAATGTTTACCAAGGTGTTGCCTGCTCTGGACAGTTTTAGTTACGAGGTGAAGTTAGATAAACACACACTGTTTTTGCTGGAAAGACAGAGGCTGAGGGATGACCTGATAGAGGTCTACAAAATTGAGTGGCATGGATAGGGCGGGTAGTCAGAAGCTTTTTCCCAGGGTGGAAAGGTCAACTACAAGAGAACACAGGTTCCAGGTGATAAGGGGAAAATTTAGAGGAGAAGTGTGTGGAAACGTTTTCACAGAGAAGCTGGTGGGTGCCTGGATCACCCTGTCAGTGGAGGTAGTAGAATCAGACACATTAGTGATGTTTAAGGCATATCTTGATAGATACATGAATGGGAGGCAACAGAGAGATTAAAACCCTGAATAGGAAATTAGTAGCAGATCTAAATAAGGACTAGGAATCGGTGCAGGCTTGATGGGCCAGAGGGCCTGTGCCCGTGCTGCAGCGTATTGTCGTCTCAAATGCAGCAACAGCATCTCCTGCAGAGGAACAAGGAATTTCAACAACAGCTTCCAGCTTTCTGTGTTTAACTGCGTGTGTGCAAGCCTCAGATGTTTCTGTTAGTTTTGCAAGGTGATGACAGCAAACGCTTCAGTTATTTTGTTATTAGAGCTGGAACATTTGGGTTAATTTGATTTTTTTTTGCAGGAATTTGTTGTTCAACATCTCGACTCAAGGTCATGCTGCCTGTTGTATATTATGGGATTCAAGTTTAATTTGTGTCAGTGTGCTAGTTGTGCCAAGTTGAATTACAAATAAGAATGGTGAATTTATTACCTTAAATCCATCTTTTAAGATGTGTTTGCAGGCATGCTGCTAAATGTTAGACATCCTGATTTCAAACTTTAGTCTTATCTTGCATCACAATTTCCTTGTTCAATTTGTGAAAAATAACCCTTTTAATTTCACCTTCTGGTTTCTTCATTGATTCTTATTTCGCCTAGCATAGGCTTATTTCAGACTAGCATAGATCTGTCTTGCATTTTGAGTAACTGAGCTGGCAACTTTACGGCACTTAAATATTATTTCTTTCAGAATTCAGAATTCAGAATTCATCTGTGCATTTGTACTTCCCTTGTATTCTCATGGTGCAGTATCTTGCTGGCATAGAATTTGTTTGGCACCTTGCCTGGTACATACCCAGCAACTTTTTAGCTCTTGGCTCAGTATCTCCCTGAGGAGTCTGTTAACTTTCAGGGGAAACCAACTGTTCAGCACATGTTGGTATAATCCTGCAGATCAGCAATATTCCTTAACTCTTTGCCTGTTCAGTTCCCATTCCCCATGTTCCCTTTCCCTTCAAACATCTATCTAACATATTATTTTTCTTGTATTTACAATTGCTTATGCTAGGCAGCATTCTGAGTTAATTCTGTGCTGAACCATTCTTTTTCCCCCAACATCCTTCCAATAATGCAGAGACTGAGGCTTCACATGGGCTGTGGTCTCACTCTGGCAAACCTCTTTCAGATCATTCAACATCACTCAACATTTTCTGTTTTTTGTACAAAGTGGATGACTTCACACTTATTCACCTTTTATTTTTGCCCATTTACTTAGTCTCATTAGTAATAATCATGAGCCTTACATTTTATTGCAGATTTTTATGATAAATTCGATGTAACTTCCTGCAGTAGGATTTCCAGACCTTTCCTCCAGTCCTTGTAATTACTAGTCCTTTAAATTGCCACTATACTATCTTTCTCCCTCATTTAGAGGCAGGTACAATTACAACATTTAAGAGACATTGGAACACGTACATGGATAGTAAAGGCTTATAGGGATATGGACCAAACACCGACAAATGGGACTAGATCAGTTGAGTAAACCTGGTTGGCGTAAATGAGTTGGGCCGAAGGGTCTGTTTCCATGGTGTATGGCTCTATGCCGGAGAAACTCAACAGGTCTGGTAGTATCAATGGCTGGAGAAACTGAGTTAACATTCCACATCCCATGTGACTATCTTTTATAGTCAATCTGATTTGCCTTCTACCATTTTGGGTAGACGCATGATTCAATAGCAGTCGATCTGGATGTGACATGAGGGAAATCTCATTGATGGAGAGCTTTGGTGGGGGCGATAAGTTCAAAGTCACATGTTTCTGTCAAGCATGCTGTAATTATTGCATGTCATTCCTCAAATTGCTCACATTCCGTCTCCCAAAATCACAAGTCGGTGGGTGGGCCAGCTCACGATGGCTCCCAGCACTACCACAGTCTCACCCTTGCCTTTCATGCCATCATCACTATTAATAACATTTCACTCGAAGTCTCTGGTTGATTCCCTGCTATGATGATGTCCTCACATATGGAAGCTTAGAGCACACAGGCTTGAAAGCATGCAGCAGCCAATTGCCAGGTCAGCATGTGTTGTCTATCCTTTGTTGCCTTGAGAGGATGGTAGTGAGCTCTCTTCTTGAACTGCTGTAGTACATTTGGTGTCAATGGACCACAATGCTGTTCAGGAAGGAACTTCAGGATTTTGCCACTGAAGAAATGGCAATTCAGGCTGTTGAGTGGCTTAATGGGGAACACAGGTGCTGGTGCTCCTATGTATCTACTGCCCTTATCCTTCCAAATGGCTGTGGTTGTGGGTTTGGTACAAAGTTCCCTCTAATTATTTGTTCTGCTGTAGGGACCTCCAGCCTCCATTAGATCAACGGCTTCCAAAAGCAGAAGCCAATATGTCAGTAAACCATGCACAATGTGCAGAATGTCCAAGCGGCCATCCAGCATAGAGGGAATAATGACTTGTTGAGTGCTAATGATCTTTGATGAATTCCTGCAGTGCATTTTGTAGGTGGTATACACTGCTGATTCTGTGTGTTGGTGCTAGAAGGAGAAAATGCTTCCTGATGCAGTGTCAATCAAGTGGGCTGCTTTGACCAGGAAGGTGTGAAGCTTCCTGTGTATTGTTGGAGCTGCCCCTATTCCAGGCAAGTGGGGTGTATTGCATCACGGTCCTGAGCACCTGTGCTCTGTTCACGAACCATTTTAACTACCCCTCCCACTCCCTGGGCGACATGTCCATCCTGGGCCTCCTCCTGCGCCATAATGATACCACCAACAAACTGGAGGAGCAGCACCTCATATCGCACCTTGGGACCCTATAGCCCAGTGGCCTAAATGTGGACTTTACCATTTTCAAAATCTCCCCACCCCCATGCCATCATCCCATGACCAACCCTCCCTTTCATCCCTGCCTCCTTGACCTGACACAAAGTGTCCATCTTCTTTCCCACCTATCTGCTCCTCCCACCTCACTGACCAATCCCCACCACTCCCTACCTGCACTCACCAATCACCATCCCACCTGCCTACCCCAGCCCCCATCCCTCCCCTCCCTATTTATTCCTGAACTCCCTTCCCCTTTCCCCATTTCTGAAGAAGGGTCCTTACATGAAACATCAACTTTCCTGCTTCTGTGATGCTACCTGGCCTCCTGTGTTCCTCCAGTTCCACACTGTGTTCTATCTCGCACTCCTGACCTGTGACTTGTAGATGATGGACAGTCTTTGGGGAGTCAGCAGGTGAGTTAGTCACTGCAGAATTCTTATCCTCTGACCTGGTGTTGTAGCCATTGTGTTTACGTGACTAATCCAGTTCAGTTTCTGGTCAATGGTAACCCCATGAGTGTTTATAGTGGGGAATTTAGTGATGGTAATGCCATTGAATACGAAGAGGCAATGGTTAGATTCTCTCTTGTTAGTGATGGTCATAGCCTGGCATTTGCGTGACATGAATGTTAATTGCTACACGTCAACCCAAGCCTGGATTTTGTTCGGGTCTTGCTGTATTTGGTCATAATATCCTTCAGTATCTGAGGAGTTGAGAATGTGCTGAACATTGTACAGGGATCTGCAAAGATCTCCCTTTCTGACCTTATGATGGAGGGAAGGTCTTGATGAGGCAGCTGAAGATGCTGCTTCAGGGCCTACCCTGAGAAACTCCTAGAGCGATGCCCTGGATCTGAGATGACTGACCTCCAAGATCCACAACCATCTTCCTATGTGCCAGGTCTGACTCCAGTCAGTGAAGAGTTTGCCCCTTATTCCCATACAGGGCTCCTTGATGCCACACTCAGTAAAATATCAAGAGCTGTCACTTTCACCTCACCTCTGGAATTCAGCTTTGTTTGTCCCTTCTTGAACTGAGGCTGTAATGAGATCAGGAGCTGATCAGTCCTGGCAGAATCCAAACTCGGCATTACTGAGCAGGTGCTGCTTGGTAGCACTGTTGATTAATACCTTCTGTCAATTTACTGATCAGCGAGAGTAGACGAATAGGGCGGTAGCTAACTGGGTTGGATTTGTCTTGCTTTTTGTGTACGGTGCATTCCTGGGTAATTTTCTACATTGTGGGGTGTTGTTGCTGTAAAGGAACAGTTTGGCTCAGGACACAGCAAGATCTGAAGCACAAGTCTTCAGTGCCAGTGCCAGAATGTTCTCGGGGCCCGTAGCTTTTGCACTGTCCAGTGTCACCAGTCCTTTCTTCATGGTATGAAAGTGCATGAAATTGGCTGATGCGTGGCACATGCAGCAATGATTCCCCCCCCGAACTCCATGCCTGGCAGCTTCAGTTTCTACTTATACACTGATGACTCTCAACTTGTGAGCTCTTTTGACACCATCACCATCTCTAAACTGTGTAAGGCTGCTTATCTGACATGTAACAGTGAACAAAAGAAAATACCTTCGACTACATACTGGGAAGACCGACTCCTTTGTCTTCTGCCCCTCTCTCAGCAACTGACAGAGATTGAGCCAGACTGTTCACAACCTTGGTGTGTCATTGTTGAAATCAACTAAGCTTCCAAACACCTACTTGTGTCATACTAAGGCTATTTCCACCTTTTGACCATCACCTTCCTCTGACCTCATCTGCACTGAAACCTTCAGCCATGCCTTTGTTACTGTATGTTTAGAATTAACTATTCCAATGAGCCACGGCCTTCTCATGTTGTACCCTCCTGAGGTCATCAGAAATTGTATTAAGGGCTATTCAACCGCCATCTCTTAGCTCATGGCCTACACTGGCTCCTGAATGGACAATAACAAAACTTTGAAATTCTCCTCCTTGTTTTCATTTCCATCCATGGCTTCCTGCCTTCCTATCTCTGTAAACTCTTCCAGCCTCTTAACCCTCTGAGATGCCTGAGCTTATCTAATTCTGGCTTCCAGTCATCCCAACATTAATGTCAGTGCTGCCAGCTGCCTCGGCCCCAGACTTTGTAGTTTCCATCTGAACCTCTCTGATGTACTTTCCCACTCCTTAAGAGATGCATTAAAAACCTGCCCTCTTGACCAACTGCCTTCATATCTTCTTTTGTAACTCCCAGTCTATTTTTTTCTTTATAATTGCTCCTGTGAAGTGTCTCAAGGTGTTTTATTGTGTAATGGTTGTCATTGGTGCATGTTTTCCTCTGCAATCATCCCCTCAGATTGGAGAGAGCTTGCCTCCACCCTGGTTTAGAGGTTGATAAGTCAATGCAATGATCAGCCATGCTGTGACTCTGCCATGCATGGGGCACATGGTACTCCAAGAGCTGGGTTTGTTTGGAGTTTTGCGCACTCCTGCTGATTCCCCAGTCTTTGCCAATTCATACTCCTGACAAGGTTTCTTGATTGTTTTACGATGCCTCCCTAAATCAGCTTCCTCCATTTTGGTTGGACACAAAGTCACCCATGAGTTGACAGGAGATGCTTGACCTTTTCAGGGGTACTTCAAGGACTTCTCAAATTGCACCTGCCATCCTGCTCAGAGTGTTGAGTGGAGCAGTTCCTCCAAGAGCATGGCATCTGACACATCAACAACAAAAAAACTCTGCCAATTAAACAAAAACAAGGCAGCAACCAAATAACCAGCAGAATGGAATGACATCAAAGGCAGGTGTGTTTTGCATTTTGGGGGCATCAGCAGACTTTCTCAGAGCCAAGGTTTGGTGGTTTAGTAGGTGGCTGGTGGATGATCTTTTCTGGCACCAGATTTGGAGGATCTTGTAAAGGCAGTGGTGACATTCTTCCAGCACACTGAGCTGCCCAGTATGTATAAACAACTGCTCAGAGGTGTTATTCTCTAAAAGGTACCATCTCCAGGGCACAGGTCAGGAGTGCAATTAAATACTCCCCACTTGCCTGGGTGAGTGCAGCTCCAATGACACTCCAGAAGCCTAACAACATTCCAGGGGAAAGCTGCCCACTTGATTGGCACCACATCCACTCCTTCCAGCACCAACACTCAGTACTAGCAGTGTGTACTATCTACAAGGTGCACAGTAGAAATTCACTACAAACCTTCCAACCCCAGAACCCCTTCCATTTTAGAAGGACAAGGGCAGCAGATACATGAGAACACCGCTACCTGCAAGTTCTCTACCAAGCTACTCAACATCTTGACATGGAAATATATTGCCATTCCTTCAGTTGTTGCTGGGTCACAATCTTGGAATTCCCTTCCTAAGGGCATTTTTGGTTCACCAACAGCTTTCTCCATAGACGGCAGCTCGCTACCACCTTGTCAAGGGTAACTGGGGATGGGCGATAAATGCTGGTCAACACCCTTGTCCCCTGTGTGAATAAAACAAAAACAAACCTCTGGGGCAGGTGTATCTTGAACCTGGACACTCTGGATGTGGAGTCAGATACACTACCTCTACAACACGAAAGCATCTTCCAACCCCCTCTCACTGTACTCTTTTTTTAAATTTCAAAAATATATTTTATTTATAAAGATACCTTTATTTATATACGTAGTTGTTGAAGTGATTCTATTCTGAACAGTAGATATGAACAAACTAACAAACATTAGTATTCTGAGGAAGGGTCACTGGATCTGAAATGTTAATGCCTTTTTCTTCAGATGCTACCAGAGCTTTTCTGGCAATTTCTGTTTTTGTTCCAAAAAAAATTGGCGTTGTCTCTGTCCAAGAAACAAAACAAAGGCATTTATTTCCTCAACATGCTCCTTTCTTTTAATTTCAAAATATACTTTATTCATAAAAAATGTCTTTATATATGTACATAGTCACAAATGCAGTTTGGTTTTGTACAAGAGCTTATCAAGGAAACAAAAAGTTGGAGTTTGACTCTATCCAAACCAAAGACATCTCTTGAAAAAGACTATGTTTACATGCTTTTGAGGTACAAAGAGGGTGGTAACTGAACAGATTTCTCACCCCTCCCCCCCAAACTTCATGACCCCTCCCAGTATTCTTGCTGAACGATAGGGATGCTGCTTTCTTATTAGAAAGAGGGGACTGGTGGTGAGATTAACCTCTCAAGGTTAGAGAGATTAACTTTAGGATCATCATGCCTCAGGCATTCAGAAGTTGGGGCGTACATGGTAATTTAAACCGATGTGGGAATTAAATCAATGCTCTTGTCACACTCTGCATCACAAACCAACCATCCAGGAAACTTGGCGTCCACATTCTCCCAGAGGGACACATGTAACGCACATGGATTCAGTAGGCTGAGTGATTGACAGGTGGGCGTGGCCAAACGCTGCGCGATGACGCAGTCACGCAGAGCAGTTGGCGCAGGCGCAGTAGTAGCGCGGGTTCCATTACTCTCCAGGAGCAGGGGACGGGACGGGGCAGTGAGCACCGGCGATGGAGGCGCTGAACCGCGCTTTCGGGGCCTTTCCTACCGCCCTGGCCGGAGGCCTCGGGCTCGGTATCTGCGCTACCGGAGCTGCCATCTACAGGGTGGCCACCAGGTAAGAGGAGGAGGAGGAGACCGGCATGGGGTCGGTGGTGTTGCTTCCCCGCCCAATCAGAGTAACCATCCCCCCCACAATCAGAGTAACCCCCCTGCACATACCCCACAATCAGAGTAACCCCCCCCGATAACCCCCCCAATCAGAGTAACCATCCCCCCAATCAGTGTAACACCCCCCCAACAATCAGAGTAACCCCCCCCGCGCATACCCCACAATCAGAGTAAACCCCCCCGCACATACCCCCCAATCAGAGTAAACCCCCCCGCACATACCCCACAATCAGAGTAACCCCCCCCGATAACCCCCCCAATCAGAGTAACCATCCCCCCAAACAGTGTAACCCCCCCGTGCATACCCCACAATCAGAGTAACCCCCCACACCCCCCTCCCACAATCAGAGTAAACC
Organism: Stegostoma tigrinum; assembly: GCF_030684315.1. Classification (NCBI taxonomy): domain Eukaryota; kingdom Metazoa; phylum Chordata; class Chondrichthyes; order Orectolobiformes; family Stegostomatidae; genus Stegostoma; species Stegostoma tigrinum. Next base: position 15,002,881 of record NC_081381.1, on the reverse strand, counting down.
CCCCCCGCACATACCCCACAATCAGAGTAAACCCCCCCCGCACATACCCCACAATCAGAGTACCCCCCCTGCGCATACCCCACAATCAGAGTAAACCCCCCCCTGCACATACCCCACAATCAGAGTAAACCCCCCCTGCACATACCCCACAATCAGAGTAACCCCCCACACCCCCCTCCCACAATCAGAGTAAACCCCCCCCCCGCACATACCCCACAATCAGAGTAAACCCCCCCCCGCACATACCCCACAATCAGAGTACACCCCCGGGCATACCCCACAATCAGAGTAACCCCCCCCTGCGCATACCCCACAATCAGAGTAATCCCCCTGCACATACCCCACAATCAGAGTACCCCCCCCTGTGCATACCCCACAATCAGAGTAACCGCCCCCTGCGCATACCCCACAATCAGAGTACCCCCCCCTGCACATACCCTGCAATCAGAGTAACCCCCCCTGCACATACCCCACAATCAGTAACCCCCCCACAATCAGAGTAACTGCCCCACGCACAGTCCCAATCAGAGTAACCCCCCACACTCTCCCCCCCACCACAATCAGAGTAACCCCCCCACAATCCCACAATCAGAATTCGAGTAGCACCCCCCGCAATCAGAGTAAACCCCCCCACACTTCCCCACAATCAGAGTAACCCCCCCACACTTCCCCACAATCAGAGTAACCCCCCCACACTTCCCCACAATCAGAGTAACCCTCCCACACACCCAGAATTAGAGTAGCACCCCCCGCAATCAGAGTAACCCCCCTCACCCTTCCCCCGCAATCAGAGTAACCCCCCTCACCCTTCCCCCGCAATCAGAGTAACCCCCCTCACCCTTTCCCCACAATCAGAGTAACCCCCCTCACCCTTCCCCCACAATCAGAGTAACCCCCCCCCCACACATCCCCAACAATCAGAGTAACCCCCCACACATCCCCCCCCCCCAATCAGAGTAACCAACCCCCACACACCCCCAATCCAGAGTAACCCCCCCACACACCCCTAATCAGAGCAACCCCTCCGTCAGAGTACACCCCCCCCGTCAGAGTAAGCCCCCACAACCCCCCCCATTCAGTGTACACCCCCACAACCCCCCCCCATTCAGTGTACACCCCTGCCCAATCAGAGTAGCCCCCCCACAGCCCCCAATCACAGTAACACGTCCATTCAGGGTACATGCCCCCCAAACAGACTACACACCCCCAATCCGAGTACCCCCCTGGACACACCCCCAATCCGAGTACAACCCCCCCCCCCGGACACACCCCAATCCGAGTACAAACCCCCCCCCCCCCCCCCCCCCCGGACACACCGCCAATCTGAGTACCCCCCTGGACACACCCCCAATCCGAGTACAACCCCCCCCCCGGACACACCCCCAATCCGAGTACAACCCCCCCCCATACACACCGCCAATCTGAGTACCCCCCCCCGGACACACCCCCAATCCGAGTACAACCCCCCCCCCGGACACACCCCCAATCCGAGTACAACCCCCCCGTACACACCCCCCCCCGCCCCGTACACACCCCCAATCCGAGTACAACCCCCCCCGTACACACCGCCAATCCGAGTACAACCCCCCCCCGTACACACCCCGAATCCGAGTACAACCCCCCCCGTACACACCCCGAATCCGAGTACAACCCCCCCCGTACACACCCCCAATCCGAGTACAACCCCCCCCCCGTACACACCCCCAATCCGAGTACAACCCCCCCCCCGTACACACCCCCAATCCGAGTACAACACCCCCCCCGTACACACCCCCAATCCGAGTACAACACCCCCGTACACCCCCCCCCCGTACACACCCCCAATCCGAGTACAACCCCCCCCCCGGATACACCCCCCCCCCCGGATACACCCCCAATCCGAGTACAACCCCCCCCCGAACACACCCCCAATCCGAGTACAACCCCCCCCCGAACACACCCCCAATCCGAGTACAACCCCCCCCCCGTACACAACCCCCCCGTACACAACCCCCCCGTACACAACCCCCCCGTACACAACCCCCCCCCCCGTACACACACCCCCCCCCGTACACACCCCCCCCGTACACACCCCCCCCGTACACACACCCCCCCCGTACACACACACCCCCGTACACACCCCCCCCCACACACCCCCCCCACGTACACACACCCCCCCCACGTACACACACCCCCCCCACGTACACACACCCCCCCCCGTACACACCCCCCCCCGTACACACCCCCCCCCGTACACACCCCCCCCCGTACACACCCCCAATCCAAGTACAACCCCCCCGTACACACACACCCCCCCCGTACACACCCCCAATCCGAGTACCCCCCCGTACACACCGCCAATCCGAGTACCCCCCCGTACACACCGCCAATCCGAGTACAACCCCCCCCCGTACACACCCCCAATCCGAGTACAACCCCCCCGTACACACCCCCAATCCGAGTACAACCCCCCCCCCGTACACACCCCCAATCCGAGTACAACCCCCCCCCGTACACCCCCCCAACAATCAGAGTAACCCCCCCGTGCATACCCCACAATCAGAGTAACCCCCCACACCCCCCTCCCACAATCAGAATAAACCCCCCCCGCACATACCCCACAATCAGAGTAAACCCCCCCCCGCACATACCCCACAATCAGAGTACCCCCCCTGCGCATACCCCACAATCAGAGTAAACCCCCCCCTGCACATACCCCACATCAGAGTAACCCCCCACACCCCCCTCCCACAATCAGAGTAAACCCCCCCCCCCCCCCGCACATACCCCACAATCAGAGTAAACCCCCCCCGCACATACCCCACAATCAGAGTACACCCCCGGGCATACCCCACAATCCGAGTACAACACCCCCGTACACACCCCCCCCCGTACACACCCCCAATCCGAGTACAACCCCCCCCCCCCCGGACACACCCCCAATCTGAGTACAACCCCCCCCCCCGGACACACCCCCAATCCGAGTACAACCCCCCCGGGACACCCCCAATCCGAGTACCCCCCCTCCGTACACACCGCCAATCCGAGTATCCCCCCCGTACACACCCCCACAATCAGAGTACCACCCCCCAACCCCTCCCAGAGTACCCCCAATCAGAGTAACCAACCCACACCCCCTCCCAGAGTAAACCCCCCAATCCAGTACACACCCCCCAATCCAAGTACGCCCCCCCAGCCCCCAATCCAAGTACGCCCCCCCCCCCAATCGGAGTACGCCCCCCCGCCCCCCCACCCCCCCACCCCCCCACCCCCCCAATCTCTAATCAGATTAACCTACCCCCACACAACCCCAATGAGAGTATATTCCCCCACCCCCCATCAGAGTAACCCCCCGATCAGAGTAACCCCCGCTCCCCCCGATCAGAGTAAACACCCCCCCACACCACCCCCAAGTATGTTTCCCCCCCATCAGAGTAATCCTCCTACCATCGCTGTCTCAGGCTGGCCCTGCACCCTCCCTCTTCCCCACTACCCAAATGCACTCCCTGGTGCCCCCCTTCCTCTCACCCCTCAACTGACCTGACCATTCTCCTCCCACCCTGAGGCCCACCTCTATATCGAATCCTCTCCACCACCTGCCAGGCCTGCTCATTGCCACATCTCGCACCAACCCCTCTCCATACCCTCCCTCCTACACCCCTCCTCACCCCTTCCTTACTCCCTACCCCCCTACAGCCTTCACTCCCTCTTCCCAATGTTGGATAACAACAATCATAATGTAAACCTTTGTGATTGTATCTGATAAAGAAATGTCAGAGATCTTCCTTCCATGTGTTGCAGTCATTTTCCTCCTCGCTTCCCCTTCCTGCCCCATGTGGATATTTTGTCTTAAACTAATATGACTGGAGTTTATCTTGGGCTCACGCCCACATTCTCACACTTCTCTGCTGAATGTGTGTCAAACCACAGTTCAGATAGCACATTGGTCAGTTTTTAATTGCATGTCAGGCTCTCGGTCAGTTGTGGGTGTGTTTTTTTTTCAGAATTGATACTTGCCAAACTTCACTGCTTCAGTCAGGTCATAGCTGCCAAAAATCTCCCCAACTAAGATCAGTCATGTGATGTTCCAGCACGTCAGAATTGAGCCTTCCTAGAGTTTTTACTCATTGGCTGACTGCTTGTAAGGGATGACAGGTGTTAAAAGAGCAAGATGACAGACTGTGGCAGATGGAGACAACGTATAAAAATAGACTGAACCAGGAGAAAAATTATAGAATAATGAGCAGTGAAATGCAAGGCATAAAAACAATGCTCTACTAAGTGTCAAAGATAATAAAATGTGAGGCTGGATGAGCACAGCAGGCCCAGCAGCATCCCAGGAGCACAAAAGCTGACGTTTCGGGCCTAGACCCTTCATCAGAGAGGGTGATGGGGTGAGGGTTCTGGAATAAATAGGGAGAGTGGGGGAGGCGGACCGATGATGGAGAGAAAAGAAGATAGGTGGAGAGGAGAGTATAGGTGGGGAGATAGGGAGGGGGTAGGTCAGTCCAGGGAAGACGGACAGGTCAAGGAGGTGGGATAAGGATAGTAGGTAGGAGATGATTATCACTGTACTAAGCGTCACCTCTATTCTTCAGTGCTCTTCACATCCTGAATGAGGATGTATTGTAATCTATAAGTTCACTTTTCAATTGTTGGATCTCTGAAGACCAAACCCGGAAATTATTTTGCTGCATCTTTCCTCAAGATCCTTGTAGACTTGTTCTGCAATATATTTCTGCAAGTATCACTTGCCCTCCAGTGCCTTGTCCGTCTAGCAAATCTTTTTTTTTTGAATGGTTAGTCAGTGAATGTTGAGATCAGAGATGATGGGAACTGCAGAATGTTGGCAGGTTATGAAATGATGGGTCAAGTTGGCATCTTCCCTTAGAGCCCACAGCCATGTGTTTGATTCTTAATTGCATCTAAAATGCTGCAACAGGACACTCAACTCAAGGATAATTGGGGATAGGTACTAAATGCTGGCCCAGCTAATGACACCACATCTCCTGACAAAACAAGAAAAGAAATTCCATTGAGCATGTTGAAGCCTTATCTCAGCAGAAGTAGAGGTTGTGCGGTTAACATTTCTGACCCCTGGTTCAGTAGGAACATTCTGTTTTCACTGAAAATATTATCAGCTGGCAGTGCATCTTTCTAAATCTCAGGCGAGGGCAAGACTGGGCTTAAATAGGATGGCCTTCAGTTGACTGGCCAGCTAACACTGTTCAGACTCCTACCTGAGTGGTTGGCAGATACTGAATTCACCTTGGGCCCATAACAGAGTGAGAATTTGGTGCCATGCAGAGGGAAAGGATATGGTTCCTGTTGAGAGCAGTAAAATAGCTTACTCCAGATTTTGCACTTGAACATTTTAATAGAACTGGCATGTTAATGGTGGACTCTCCCATTAGGACTATATTTTCTGATGTTTCAAAATGCTACTGACATTTAAGGAAATGTGAGTTCTTTGTCACTGAAATTGGGGCACACGTCCAGGGATTGCATTCCTGTAAAGTGATGATTAGGGTAAATTGGCCCTTCTGGTTTTATGAAGTTTGTAAGATTACTGTGATAACTAAGCTGCTCATATGCCTTTGGTTTACAATTTTAAATGAATAATGCATTTATATACCTACATTTTTTAATGTAGAAAAATATTCCAAGATGCTTCACAAGGCTAGTAAAAACTAACATCAGTAAGTTTTAAGGATGGAGATGAGGGTGGGGATGAAGCCACAAGGTTTAATCCACTCTGGTGCCGGTCAGAATCAGTGAAGGCCGGTGTATGTGGGGATAATGGGTGCGTTGAGTCTCGTATTAGTAAAGATGGAAGCAGCAGAATTTTGCATGAGCTAAAGTTCATGGCGGGTAATAATTGGAAAATAACAAAGGAGGATTGGAATAGAAACAAAAATTGAAGTTATTGGAAAAGCTCAGCAGATCTTGCAGCATCTGTGGAAACAAAGCAGAGTTAACATTTCTAGTCCAGTCACCTTTCTTCAGAACTGGGGAACTTTAGAACTCATTTTTTGGGAGGAATGGACTAGTTGAGCCTGAGGAAGAATAGGACTTGAATGAAGGTGTCATTGGATTGGGTAGAGGGATTGGTGTTTCGGTGTGAATAGCTAGTATTGGCAAGGGTGCAGTAATAGCTCAGACTTGGACACACACTGACTGTAGGCTTTCCCAGTTCATCTGGACAACAGGTTGGACCTATTGGAGGAGTGGTCAGGATAGGCGATAATGAGTCAGTCACAGAGGATGTCATTTGTGACGTTGAAGAGAATTTCCATTTCTGTGGCATGGGCTGAAATAGAGTTTTAAACATGCAGGTGATACATTTTATACTTGAGGTGTCAATGAATTTAGAACAGACTTCTGAAGCTCTTCATGCAGAATGACTTGCATACAAGTAATAGTGAGAACCCTGAATGGGTAGCATCCCCACAGAACCAGAAGTTCTGGGTTCAAGCCCAGGGAAGTGTTAATGAGGAGATTTGATGGTACTCTTTCACCACCTCTTTGCTCCCTAAAGTGGGGCATTACTGTATATGAAAATGCACCGAAAGTTAATTTCAGATGGATGGAGAAAGTGGATGTCCTGGTCTGAAATTACAATATTTGCTGATCATGCATTAGATGTTAATTTCAATGACTGCACACTGAAACCAATCGTGGTGATACCACAAAGAGTTACTCCTGTAGATCAGGTTAGAAAGTTGACTGAGATGATGAAACTGCCATGGGAGATTTTGTATTTTATCATGCGTTGCTTAACACCATTTGAGGTATTGTATACTCACCATAGCCTGTGAACTTTTCCTTGCTGTGATAGTGTTTCATTATTTGAAAATAATTGTTCACATCTGTGTGTTTTGTGTTGTTGAGATCTGTGCTGCTCTGCAGAGAATTAGCTGAATTACTGCAGTATGATCAGTATAATTAATGTTGCTGGGTTCCTGAGTGGGCGCTACTATCTCAATGTGCTCAGAGATTAACCACCAAGTTCACAAAATCTCATAAACCAAGTCATGTAACAACAGCCGTTGGAGCCCTAGGTTGAATTTCAGACAGGAACTTTGATGGAATACTTATTAATATAAATTGACTTGACTGGATTTTTTTGATAGTTATTGGGTGTTTTATGCTAGGATCTGGCTTGTCTTGAATCTATTTAGCAAGGACCACTTCACCAAGGTCGTTCAAAGCCTACCATTGAAAATTGAGGTTCATCAGAAGGAACGTGTTGGTGATTTCTTATGTTTCATTGATCCAAACGATATCTGCCGGTAGATCATTTTCAGGTTGCTCTATGTGGGGATTTTGTTTTCAAGCACATTATTCTAAGGGAGGAAATATGCAGTGGTCCGGTGCAGCTTAGTGTGTCAGAAATGGGTGTATCCTGATCCAGGGGAGTCTTGGGCACAATTCCTGAGTTAGCCTTTGAAACTGATGGAAGGTACACACAACTTGACAGACAGTGTTTGCCTATTCTGCGTTGTGCTGAGAAGGTTGAAGTCTCTTCCATTTCATGGAAGTTTGATTGGGGGGGACGCAGGGAGGACGTAGTGGCTTGATTTGAAGGGCATATTGGGGTTGTGTGGAGTCTGTGGGTGGGCTCTCTGGAGTCTAGGTCAGTCTGGTTGAGGCTTTTCTTTCCCAATGGATAGGGATGAACAAGTTAAATTATTGACTTTTTAAAATTTTTATTTGGTGCCAAAATCATTAAATTTAGTTCAGCAACACCACAGTTGGTGTTTTTGTTTTGGGTTTAAGTTCTGAATTGCTATTTCAGTTCTTATTGTGCTTTCATTGAATTAGTTGTTCAATATTTGGGCATTGCCAGCAAGGTTATTAATAATGTCATTGAGATTGCAGTGGGTCATGTAGTCTGTGTAGCGAAGTTCTCCCGTGGTCTAATACCGCTATTTCATGAAATCACATAATCAATTAGCAGCAGTATTTACTAGCAAAGTTGCGATATCCATTGAGATGCTGGAAATTTTAATCTGATTGCAAACTGAACTTAAATATTTCTGCTGTTTATTGATACAACCTAGTTACTCAAAGGAAAATAAATGTTACAGCGTCAGAGTGGGAGGTTACCAGGCTTCTGCTGACATTTGTACAAGGTATGCTACAACCATTGTCTCATGGCATTTGGGCATGGGTAATAAAAGCTGGCCTAGCCAGCAATGTCCAAATCCCATGAGCAATTAAAAAAAAAATCGTCAGTTTCCTACGTTTAAAAATTTAAAATCAACAGTAGAACTGAGTGCTTTCTTCAAAAGAAGTAAACAATGGTTTGCACTTATGTAAAATCTCTCTCAGCCGCAAAATACCCTAAACTCTATTAAATGATTGGAATGTGGTAGCTAATCAGTACGCAGCAAAGTCCCACATGTAACAATGTCATAATGATTAAATTGGTACATAAATAGGATAAATTTGGAAGGCTATAGGCCAGATGAAAGCAAGTGGGACTAGTTAAGTTTGGGGAAACTTAGTTGGCATGAACCATTTGAACCAAAGGGTCTGTTTCCATGTTGTATGAGTCTCTAGATAATCTACTTTGAAGTCTGTTCAGGGAATAAAATATCAACCCCTGACTTTTTTCTTTGAAAAAATAGCGCTGTGGGATGTTTTACATCTACCTGAGAGGTCAGCTTCAGTTTAAGTTCTCATTTGAAGCAGATACTGCTGGTAGTTGCAGCACTCCCTCAAAATTGTACTGGACTGTTATCCTTGATTATTGTCCTCCAATAATAGCTCAGACTTGGACACACACTGACGCTGGGACCCAGTGTTCCTACTGAGCTGTGGCTGACTCCTACATCAGCATTGACTTTATTAACTTATTAACAACCACAATACTAGAGTAATCTATACTTCCATTTCTTGGACACTTTTTTTAATGTAGTCTCAACAAAGTTACTTAAAAAGCCGTACGGTCTACCTGACTCTCAATGGAGCATGTGATACTAACCTCCTTAAATACTTCCCTTTCTAGCACTGTTTACTACTTAAACATGTGTCTGTGATTGTGGTGAGGTATATGTGGTTACTATATGCCCACATCCAATGTGGAAACAACCTACAAACCCCCCTAGGCAAAGGCAAATTCCGAAAACTAAGATTGTTTCGGATGTAATGTTTCTCCAGGCCAGGAAGAAGCAACATCAAGAGAAAATTCTGGCAGAGAGAGAGAGCTGAAGCGTTTTGCTGTAACAGGGAGAGATTTATTGCAGCTTCAAAGTTGTGACCATGACTGAAAGCTAAACTAAAATGCTGGTTCTGTGGGGGCCTGACTCCACATTGTTCCACTTAAAAGAAAACTTCTCAAGTTTTAAAAAAGGGGCTTGCTATAATCTAGTCGTTTGATCTCTTGTGAAATGTTAAATATTGAACATAGTTACAGTTTGTTTCCTGGTTGTAACATTTTAAGGGACACTTTGTACTAAGAAAGATGTTCTGTTGTTCTTCTCAGCATGGGGAAGGGCATGAAAGGAAGTGGGGATCCTTGAATGCCGGCTGGCTGTCTGCATCATTGGGTAAAGAACAGTTAGAGAGTGAAGTTACAAGATGTCCTCTTCCTCTCTTTCTAAATCTGACCATTTCAGAAATACAATTATTTTAATTAACTTCATTTTTATTTGCTTAACTTGCTACATAACACATCATGGGCAGCATTGTCTCCCCAATATATTAGCCAGAGAATTTGTTCAGGATTGTGTTGTGAAGGAATCAATTGGCTTGAGTGTGAGGAAGCTGGTGATTTTTTTTTTCCATGAGGACAACAAGCCTCTGAATAGATGTTTTGGGAAGGGGCTGTGGGGTCTTGAAGTTGAGAGCCTGTCAGGCAGCCGTTATTTCTTGCACATTACTGAGGTGTGGGAAGGTGGATGTGCCTTCTCCGAGTCACGTCCTGATGAGTCCATGACACTGTCGTTCTTGTGTGGGAGTGCACAGCACATTTTCCTGTTAAATGGATGATGCAGCCTCAACATCAAGATTAGTCACATGGTCCAAAATGTAAGTAAAATAAAGACCATGTTCACTTTGTTTTAGCAGAGGTGTTGGACAGTCATTCTGAACAGTTTAAAGTTCCAAATCATATTAACCATTCCTGATTAAAGTGATTCTTTTGAAATTTGGAGGAGGGAATGGGGGGGAGAGAGAGAGAGAGAGAGAATTATTTGTTCTATATGTGGGATGGATGAGCTCTGCTTATGTCTGTGGGATTTGAGTTTGCTCTCTGCTGAGATGAAAATCTAAACTTAGTTTTTATATCCAAGCGCTGGCATGAGTTACCATACAAATTGTAAAATGCAAAACTGGGATTGAAATTTAGTGCTGAGTTGAATCATTGTGGGTGTCCCGGCAGTTGTTAATTTTCATTGAAAGGATTTCCATTATTATGGTGTATTGTACAGTTTCATTATGTCTTGCATGTTATACAGTCACTGTAGTACTTTTTGGGATGCCGTCACCATTCTGTGGGCAAATGTCCATTTGTACAGCTCTCTTTAAAACAGCAATTGAGATTTGTGATTAGCTGAAGACTGAATGTTGCTCAGGTCATCCAGGGAAAATATCTTATCAGAAAGAGTTGAATTGCTTTAAACAGTTTACTAATTGCTCATGGAATGTTGGCCCTTGTTTCAAGGGCATGAGATTATCGAGTAGGGAAGATTTGCTGCAACTGTATAAGATATTGGTGAAACCACATCATTGAGTACTGTGTGCAGTTTTCGTGCCCATATTTAAGGAAAGATATTATTTCATTGGAGGCCGTTTGGAAAGCATTCGCTAGGATGGCCCTTGGGTATGGAAGTATTGCCTTATAAGTAATGATTAAACAAGTTGGAATTCTGCTCATTGATGTTTAGAAAAATGAAAGGTGAACTCATTGAAACATATAGGATTCTGAAAAGCTTTGTCAGGGTAAATGTTGAGAGATGCTCACCCTCATAGCAGAGTCGAGGACCAAAGGGCATCATCTCAGAATAAAGGCATACTAATTTAAGATTGAGATGAGCTTCTCAGAATTGAGTGGTTGAAACTCCTTGCCACAGAGAGCTGTCTGGGCAGAATCCTTGTGTATATTTAAGGGGAATCAATAATTACAGGGAAAAGGCAGGAAAGTTGATATGAGCAATGTCAGATTAGTCACGATCCTATTAAATAGTAGAGCAGACTCGAGAGGCTGAATGACTTACTCCTGTTCCAATTTCTTACAATCTTGCCTGTCATCTTGGCAGTATACATGACATTTACAGACACACTTTTGTGGAATATTCAAGTTTGATGAAATTCCTCCTGCTTCTCAATTTAAATATTATTCCTTCCTCTTCATCATGAGTTTTCTTTCTGCTAGCCTCCTTCTGCAAGCTTTGCTTTTTAAATCTAGCATTTTTCCAATTAGATACCCTGAACTGGTAGATTGTAAGGCAGACTCAACAGTCTCATGACTCAGGTCTTCCTGACTCAGACTCATGACTCAGATTCTCAGACTCAGAACAATCATGACTGTAACTGAGCTGTTGTGACCAGCAAGGCTACAGACCAGGTATTAGAATGACCAGCTAGTTTCATGTTTCTTTTTCAGCCTGTTGAATGGTGAATCAATATGCTTTTTTTTACTGATACGGTTGAAAGGAAGAAGAAGCAGAGTTGCTTTTAAGATAACAAAGTGTGAAGCTGGATGAACACAGCAGGCCAAGCAGCATGTTAAGAGCACAAAAGCTGACGTTTCGGGCCTAGACCCTTCATCAGAGAGGGGGATGGGGAGAGAGTTCTGAAATAAATAGAGAGGGGGGTGAGGCGGACCGAAGATGGATAGCGGAGAAGATAGGTGGAGAGGAGAGTATAGGTGGGCAGGTGGGGAGGGGTTAGGTCAGTCTGGGGAGGATGGACAGGTCAAGGGGCCGGGAACAGGTTAGGAGGTAGGAAATGGAGGCGTGGCTTGAGGTGGGAGGAGGGGATAGGTGAGAGGAAGAAGAGGTTAGGGACGCGGGGACAAGCTGGGCTGGTTTTGGGATGCAGTGTGGGGAGGGGATGAGCTAGGCTGGTTTTGGGATGCAGTGGGGGAAGGGGAGATTTTAAAGCTTGTGAAGTCCACATTGATACCATTGGGCTGCAGGGTTCCCAAGCGGAATATGAGTTGCTGTTCCTGCAACCTTCAGGTGGCACCATTATGGCTCTGCAGGAGGCCCAGGATGGACATGTCATCAAGAGAATGGGAGGGGGAGTGGAAATGGTTTGCGACTGGGAGGTGCAGTTGTTTGTTGCGAGCTGAGCGGAGGTGTTCTGCAAAGCGGTCCCCAAGCCTCCGCTTGGTTTCCCCAATGTAGAGGAAGCCGCACCGGGTACAGTGGATGCAGTATACCACATTGGCAGATGTGCAGGTGAACATCTGCTTGATATGGAAAGTCATCTTGGGGCCTGGGATGGGGGTGAGGGAGGAGGTGTGGGGGCAAGTGTAGCACTTCCTGCAGTTGCAGGGGAAGGTGCCGGGTGTGGTGGGGTTGGAGGGGAGTGTGGAGTGGACAAGGGAGTCCCGGAGAGAGTGGTCTCTCCGGAAGGCAGACAAGGCTGGGGATGGAAAAATGTCTTGGGTGGTGGGGTCGGATTGTAGATGGAGGAAGTGTCGGAGGATGATGCGTTGTATCCGGAGGTTGGTGAGGTGGTATGTGACGACTAGTGTGGCTTCCTGTTTCATTACTTCTGAGATGCTGCTTGGCCTGCTGTGTTTATCCAGCTTCACACTTTGTTATCTTGGTTTCTCCAGCATCTGCAGTTCCCATCATCTCTGATCACAAAGTTGCTTTTAATGCTTTTTATGTCCTGAGTTCTTCCGTTCCTCTGTAAAGCTTTCCTTCTGCCCTTGTAAGGTGCATTTACTATTTTGATCAAGCATTTTGTCTTCTGCTGGTATCTCTTAATGTGTTACTATTTGCACATTGAAACCTTTTGAAAGTTTTACTGCACTTGAAGGTACTATAGAAATGCAAACTGTTGTTTCCCCATAATTCCAGGTTTTTTTCCTTATTAGGTTTTGGCTATGGGCCTGTCATGTCTGTGACAGGATTGGGGGGGATATGATCTGTGCAAACATCTGCCAACCTCACTCGAACCAATTGTACATAAGGATGACTTTAGGTGACTTGCTTCTCCAAATTAAAGAATAGTTCGTAAGTACAGAAAATATTTGTCTGTCAGCTCTTGAAAATTAGACCCCATGTAGGGAATCACTTCTGTAAGCACACACATTTGTAAGTTGGATATTCATAAATTGGGGATCCCCTGAACTGTAAGTCAATTGAGATTCTTTGTCTCCATCATTTTCCCTCACTTCTTTTAAGTCTGAGGTTTTTGAGATCCAGTGAGCTAAATGCTTCTGAACTACAATATCAGAATCAATCAGCTTTTGTTTCATAAGTAGTGCAGTCCTCTGAATCATCACCCCCAACCAACAGCACGCACAGGCTATCTTATTAGGCATCATGATATTGCAGTTTTTTGAGCCTGCTGTGTGCAGTTATGTTGTTTCCAACATTGTAATAGCGGTTACACCTTGGAAGTACTTGCTTGCCTATAAACAACTTTGAAATGCTCTGTAGTTGTGAAAGAAGCTTTATAAATGAAGCTTTTTTTTATTCAAGGCCACCGTTTATAACTTACAGTTCGGCCTCCCAGCTTACTATAATATGAAAACTTGCTGCATAGTTTCTGAGCTGGCCGTCACAGCAGCTTGAGGTCTTCTGACCGTGAATGTGTTTCCCTGTTTGGAGAGTGCTCTGCATTTAGCCTGTGACGGCAGAGATTCACATGGCTGTCTTGTTGCTCCAAGTGTTGGGCTGATTCTGAATGCAGTTCAAGCCATCTCTTCTGAAGTTTCCAGAATGGAGTGTAGATTTTATTCCTGTTGATGACTGTGGCAGCTACAGTTTCTAAAGTGTAGTGATAAGGAACTTGATGTATTGACAGTAACTCTGTACTTGCCATTAAGCAGATTTCCTTCACTCTCAATTGGCCACAATGCAAATATAGTTTTAATTCAGACTCTGCTCTGACCTGATATCTGACTGAAGAGCAGAGAGAGACACATGCTGGAGATTTCTGAACCTTGTTACCTGTTTGCATTGCACAGGTTTCACGTTTCTATGAAACCCCTGGTGCGATGAAAATAAAACCTGCATCTGGAGTTGGGAATTGGCCTGACACTGCTGCAAAGAGGAGCGAGAATCCCTGAAGGAGAGTTCTCTTACTTGTGTTCTAAATGTTAACTCTCAAGTCTGTTCACTCATCCCTCCTGCTCATTAGCATTAATTGGCTCTGCTCTGTCACTCATGTCTCTGCGACATCCTCTCAAGATCTTGTCATTCTTCCAATTCTGTCGTCTTGCAATTTCCTGATATTAATTACTTCACCATTGGCAGCTCTATCGTCAGGGGTCTAGCTCTTAAGTTCTTCCTAAACTCTGCTGCCTCTCTATCACTCTGTCCATCTAGACTCTCTTTAAAACCTGCCTATTCGACTAAACTCTTCATCACCTGTCTGAAATTGCTTTATGTAGCTTAGTGTCAAATTCTGGTTCATAATATTTCTATTAAGTCCTTGGGAGGCATTTTACTGCATGAAAGATCCTATATTATTGGAAGTTCTTTGCGATTATGTGAACATTGAAGCCTATAAAGCTGAATGCAATTTCCCTGCCATTTGAAACAGTAGAATTTAGAACCAATTTAAGAACAACCAGGTCCTACAAACAACAGCTGGTTAAGTGATTAACCAATTTATTTGGAAGTATTGTTTTGAGAGAGAACAGTTGGTCAGAACACAGTGGAAGGATTCCCTTGCCCCTCCTTGAATTTTAATTATATTTTTTAATATACAGACAAGACTAAGGCTTCAAGACCTCTTGCATTACAGCACAGTCATGCCAGCCTGGATTCTGCACTCAAGTTCCTGGTGTAGTTAATAATTCTGAGTGGCATGTTATACCACTAGGCCAAGTTGGTGATTTATCACGTGTGGTCTTGTGTGTGAGAACATTAAAATATAGGGTCAAATGAAGCATTGAAATTGCATGAAAATTTAATCAAGGTACACTTATAATGATTATGTCAAGAAGGACTGTTGACAGAGGTCAAATTTAGGCAGACATTCAATCCTCAAAATGCAGTTTTTATGGTGCTGGAGGTGGGAGTAAGGGAGTGTAAGTGTTCAGTACAGTGGGGAGGATGCCCATCATGTCCAGTGTTAAATTTTGTTTTGATTTAACCTCTTGAGTATATTCATTATCCCAAAGTAAGGATGCAAGCAGTATAACCAGCCAACATTCATGCTAAAAAGGGATAGAATTTAGTAGCATCTGCGTAGGATGCACAGTTGGACTTTACAGTTAATAAAAAGCTGGATCAATTTACACCTCTGCCCCAGGAGATCATCAGCACAGAGGTGTCTGGTGAATTGCAGGCATCACTTATCCCTTGTGCTTTTCTTTATAACAGAAGCTATCACTTTTTTTCAAATTGAAATTAAAGTGTTATTGGATATATAGTTTTTAAATTGTATCCTTGCTGTTTTGCCTTTTGCTGCTGTTTCATAGGTAGGTTTTTGTAAGAGTTTAATTTACCTTGTAGCTTTCTTTTAAAAGAATTTCACTTGTGCAGATAAGGAAAAAGGTGATAATTTCCTTTACTTTTGAAAGCTGATGTGGGTCCAAACCAATACTTTTTTTAGTTTTGGGGGAGATCGTAAGAACTGCCGATGCTGGAGAATCTGAGATAACGAGGTGCAGAGCTGGATGAACACAGCAGGCCAAGCAGTGTCAGAGGAGCCGGAAGGCTAACGTTTTGGGTCGATTGACTGGTTTATGTTCTGAAGTAAATGAGCAACAGTGTTCAATTTTTAAGTGTTTATCTGGTCCATTCTTGACTGAGAAGAAAGGAACTGGCCCCACAACCTTCCCTGTTACGTTTTCCAAAGTGACTGTGGCAGGGTAGAGCGACATCTGAGCCGTGGTTGGTGGAAGGAGATCCGTATCAACTGCATGATACTGCAATAGATGCTGTTGGCCTAAGATTTATGTTAGAAATTAATAATAGTTCCCTTTACATTGTACCTTTCCTCTGACCAATGATGGAAATTTGCATGTGTTTGAGGATGCGAGTTTGTTCTCTAGCCTGTTTTGCCACTTTCCCCAATTATAGCCCTATGTTCGAACAGCTCACTACTGTTGTTAAGACCTGCATTGAATAGTAGCCACATGTATCCATGTTCTAGAGGGTACCCTTTACAGTTACTTCAGCAAAGAATCGGTGAAAAACAGGGACCAGCTATTTAGTGCAAGCCCAAATGTGTTGTATTTGTGTGCTTATAACTGTGGACACAATCAATATTGAGGCCGTCTGGTTTTGATTCATGCATTTGGAGACATGGCAGACAGCAACTGAATTAGGCCTTTCAGACACCTGTTTTGAGATGCATTTGAGAGGGGAAGTCGAGTCTGTTGTACACCATGACACCAACAAATCTGGCTCACACCCCGCCCCCGCCACAACCGCCCCAAGAGGATCCCCCTCGTTCTCACACACCACCCTACCAACCTCCGGATACAACGCATTATTCTCCGACACTTCCGCCATTTACAATCCGACCCCACCACCCAAGACATTTTTCCATCCCCTCCCCTGTCAGCTTTCCGGAGAGACCACTCTCTCCGTGACTCCCTTGTTCGCTCCACACTGCCCTCCAACCCCACCACACCCGGCACCTTTCCCTGCAACCGCAGGAAATGCTACACCTGTCCCCACACCTCCTCCCTCACCCCCATCCCAGGCCCCAAGATGACATTCCACATTAAGCAGAGGTTCACCTGCACATCTGCCAATGTGGTATACTGCATCCACTGTACCCGGTGCGGCTTCCTCTACATTGGGGAAACCAAGCGGAGGCTTGGGGACCGCTTTGCAGAACACCTCCGCTCAGCTCGCAACAAACAACTGCACCTCCCAGTCGCAAACCATTTCCACTCCCCCTCCCATTCTCTTGATGACATGTCCATCATGGGCCTCCTGCAGTGCCACAATGATGCCACCCGAAGGTTGCAGGAACAGCAACTCATATTCCGCCTGGGAACCCTGCAGCCTAATGGTATCAATGTGGACTTCACCAGTTTCAAAATCTCCCCTTCCCCTACTGCATCCCTAAACCAGCCCAGTTCGTCCCCTCCCCCCCACTGCACCACACAACCAGCCCAGCTCTTCCCCCCCCCCGCCCACTGCATCCCAAAACCAGTCCAACCTGTCTCTGCCTCCCTAACTGGTTCTTCCTCTCACCCATCCCTTCCTCCCACCCCAAGCCGCACCCCCAGCTACCTACTAACCTCATCCCACCTCCTTGACCTGTCCGTCTTCCCTGGACTGACCTATCCCCTCCCTACCTCCCCACCTACACTCTCTCCACCTATCTTCTTTACTCTCCATCTTCGGTCCGCCTCCCCCTCTCTCCCTATTTATTCCAGTTCCCTCTCCCCATCCCCCTTTCTGATGAAGGGTCTAGGCCCGAAACGTCAGCTTTTGTGCTCCTGAGATGCTGCTTGGCCTGCTGTGTTCATCCAGCCTCACATTTTATTATCTTGGAATTCTCCAGCATCTGCAGTTCCCATTATCTCTGATCTCTATCTCAAATCTGGCTTCTGCTTGGTTTTGAACGAGAACGCTTTCGCAACTTCACCAGGCATGATACTACCACACTACAGAGTGATAGGGCCACACCAGCTATACTCTTACGAATGATGACCATCTGCGCAGTACAAATCTGCTGATATTCAGAACCAGGGAGGAGAGAACGTTAACAGAATTTTCACACTGCAATTAATTGGAATCATTTTTCTTTTCACCGCAGCAGCAAATATTTTATTATGTATGACTTCTATCATTAACGTAGGCACTGTGGTGGGGGTGACTTATAAAACTTTTCACTGCATTTTTTGTGTGAAAGTACAAATTTCTATTCTACCTATACATGATCTAACAAACTGGAGGTTGCAGTAGTTGAATTATTGAAGAAATACATCACACTTAGAAGGACTGGTTTAGTGCTTATTTGGCTGGGTGGCTGGTTTACAATACAGAACGATGCCAGCAAATGGATTCAGTTCCTGCACCAGCTGAGGTTATCTTGGGTGACTCTTTCTCAACCTCTCCCCTCACCTGAGGTGTAGCGACCCTCTAGCTAATCTCACCACCATTCACCTCCGTCTAATAAGTCAACAACCATATATTCCAGTAGGACAATGGCAATGTTTTCTAAGTACCACATTGGAGTAAGTAAAGTTATTTCATGTACTGCAGAAACATGGTACTGCAGCTGAATTTTGACTTCTGTCTTGCACTTTTTAAAATGCATTCATGGGATGAGGGCATTGCAGGCTTGGCCAGCATTTATTTTGCCAATCACTAATTGCCAAGGGAGCAGTTAATTATCAACCATGTTGCTGTGGGTCTGGAGTCACGTCGGCCAGACCAGGTAAGGATGGCAGTTTCCTTCCCTACAGAACGTTAGTGAACCAGATGGGTTTTTATGACATTGACAATGGATTCATTTTCATCATTGAACTCTTATCTCCAGATTAATATTGAATTAAAATGCCGTCATCTGCCGCATTGGGGTTCAGACTCAAGTTCACTGATAATACTGCTAGACTGTTGCCTCCCCTTTTATGACTGCTGTCCCCTTCTGGATCAAAAAGCCAATGTGTTTTGGCTCATTCAGCTGTGCAACTGCTGTGTTAATACTTTTTACTTTTCCTTCTCTTTCTGCCCACCCTGCTTGAAGCGGGATGTATTTCTGATCGCAGTTGTCATTGCACATAGTAGCCTTTTGTTAAATTCTATGGCTGGCGACCACAGACTCCGCTGTGTGGGTGAGTGCTGACCAACTGCTTGCAATCCCCACTGTCCAATATTATTGCCTGATAAATGTGACATTGTTTTGGTGTCAGTAATTCCACCCACTAAATTGGATACGGTGTTGCATTTTGTTTTGTAGCATTCTTGTGAATAAAAACCTTTTTAATGATGGGGGGGAAGCAAATAACCATTTTCAATCTGCGTTATCTTATAAACGGGGAACCTCATCCATATATCTGTACGTGCAAAAACGTTCTAATTGCTTTTTGGTAATTGTTGTGAAAAATGTGTAGGACTTTAGAATTGAGCAGTAATGAGAAACTAGTATCAAGCCTTAGTTAGACCATAGTTGGAGTACTGTGCATAGTTCTAATTGCCATACTATAAACAGTGCTTATCCAGACGCACTGCTTAAATAACACTTGATTTTGATGCTTCTCTGAGACTATACTGGTGTATCATCCTGCCCTGTGATCTTGCAAGAATTAATTCATCACAAACTTGACGCATCTAATGAGGATGAGATTTCTTTTGCGGAGTGTTGTCACTCCTTGACATTTGCATGTTTGCCCTATTCTATTTACTTTCCTTCAAAAAACTTAACAATCTCTCCTAGAAATCAGTTGTACCATCCAATTTCAAAAAAAAGCTACAAATAGATTGAGTAGTGCAAGCAAGTAGTGAATGCCCTCTAATGTTGCACTGAGTAAATTGGTAAATAATTATGGTGCTTTCTAATATTCGAAAATTATAGATTTCTGTGGAAATTGATTCAGTCTGGATTGGAATGCAGGATTTGCTTGCAGGAGATTAGTAATGTGTGAAACCAAATGTTTGTGAACTGATTATCTAGTAATCTGTATAAAATTCTCCTTCCTTTTAATAGCTGTGGGCAAGCTGGTGTTGTGAACAGATCAGAAGCATTCAGTCAACTTGGTTTCTTTTAGTATGATCCCCAGAATCTTTATTTTAGTCAAACCCCATGAACTATTATTTTGCCTGTGGTCGCACCACTTGCCTTGATTTTGTTTTTGCCCGTTAGAAGGCCTGTAGTCTGTTGTGTGCAATTTGGAATTATTTCATTATTCACATTATTGAATTAGCTTCAGTTCTGTTTCTTGCCTTCTGTCTCATTGTCTGTTGTAAGTGTACAACAGCTGCAGCACGGGCACTGAAGGTGTTCTCTAGGCAGCAGCACTTCTCTGGCACTGGTGCCAATCTGTTGTCATAAGAAGCACTATTAATTGCACTTACGTGGATCTTTTTCCACGTGCAGAGATCTTTTTGAGGTTGTCGTCATACTCGCTGAGCCAGTGTCGTTGGTTGCAAACATTTCGTCACCCTGCACTTCCGGTGAATGGTCATTGTTCTGTCCCGCTTGTTATTTATATGCCTCAGTTTGCTGGAGTGGTTGGTATTACTTCCTGTTGTGTTGTTCAGTGTTTTGTACACAGGGTCTAATTCAAAGTCTTTGTTGATGGAGTTCCATTTGGAATATCAGGCCTCCAGGAATTCCCTGGTATGTCTCTGTTTGGCTTGTGCGGTCATGGAAGCGTTGTCCCCGTCGAATTTGTGACCCCCTTTGTCGAAGCAGAATAGGAGCATCTATACGGAGTCTTCGAAAGGAATGGATACCCAAAAAATACGATTCGACATTACCTCAACCCGACCAGATTCACTAATCACCTAACCATACGTCAAGGACATTTCAGAGATGACCGCAAGACTACTCAGACCCCTAGGTATCAGAATAGCCCACAAACCAGTAACCACCCTGTGACAGCCACTGACGAATGTAAAGGACCCATACCCAAAACCACCAAAACAGGTGTAATGCACAAAATACCATGCAAGGACTGTGAGAAACACTACATAGGCCAAACCAGAAGAAAACTGACAACACGGATACACAAACACCAACTAGCCACCAAGAGACTGGACTGGTTCTCACTTGTCTCACTACACGTAGACAACGAGGGACACTAAGTCCATAATCGCACAAGCCAAACAGAGACACGCCAAGGAATTCCCGGAGGCCTGGTATTCCAACCGCGACTCCATCAACAAACATATTGAACTGGATCCTATGTACAAACCATTGAGAAACAACAACGGAAGTAATACCAACTACCCCAGCAAACTGAAGCATGTAAATAACCAGCGGGTCAGAACACCGACACTTCACCAGAGGTGCACTGATGATGTTACCGAGCAGGGTGAGGAATCGTTTGCAACCAAATCCACTAGCGCGACGAGCAAGTCTACAACCCGAGACACACATCTTCTCAAACTTTAAACATACGTTTTTGATCCTACAATCATGAATGAGGGCTGTCAAAAATTGTTCTTTCTTGGCAGTAGTTCAGAAATTCAAGTGTGCTTATTTTTAAAATTGTTTCTTTTGATGTCCATAGGGTTTATTGGGTTCTTGTGTATCAGCAAACCCATATATGATTTCATGAATGTTGGGTATTGTAATAGGTTTTGAGTGATTTCATTTTCAATCTTTTGGGTTGCTGCGATTATGATAGGCATGATAATAAAACATTATCTTTTTGAGCTATCCAGTGTAGAATGAGGTCTCCTTATAGACTTCCTTAATTTCATTTAAATATTTGGAATGAATACAAATACTGCTTTGAGTCAGAGTTAAAGCTGAAATGAGATTTTAATAGGTTGAGTCTATTTTACAGCAAAGAAAGTTTGTTTAAGTTGAATGTCTAAGCACCGGGCGGCACGGTGGCTCAGTGGTTAGCACTGCAGCCTCACAGCACCAGGGACCTGGGTTTGATTCCCACCTCGGGCGACTGTCTGTGTGGAGTTTGCACATTCTCCCTGTGTCTGCATGGATTTCCTCCAGGTGCTCCAGTTTCCTCCCACAGTCTAAAGATGTGCAGGCTAGGTGGATTGGCCATGCTAAATTGCCCATAGTGTTGAGGGGTGTGTGGGTTATAGGGGGATGGGTCTGGATGGGATGCTTCATGGGGCAGTGCGGACTTGTTGGGCCAAAGGGCCTGTTCTACACTGTAGGGAATCTAATCTAATCTAATCTCATTTACGAGTGAGGCTCTTGTGGAATCTCCTGATCAAAACAGATTTACTTCTCCAGCAAAATATAGTGACTAATTACATAACACAAATTAGTGCCTCCATCACACTCTCCGAGAGCTGTGATCTACGTGTGAATGACAGGAATTTTTGGGATGATGGTATGCAGCTGGGCATTTTCTTTCTCTCTCTCCTCTACCCCCACCCCCTTTGTCAACTTTTCCTTGTGGAAACCTGTCAGTGCTGTGTCAAAATTCACCCATTATGCAAGGAGTTTTTTACTATTGATGCTAAATGTTAAATGAGAAACAAGGATATGAAAGGTGCACAAAAAGATTCACAAAATAGCTTAAGTTACCAGAAAAGGGTATAACATTTTGAAAATGGTTGTGTTTATATTTGTTTGTTTGCTTACTTGAATGACCACCTTTTCAGTTATAATTTGTGTGATGGAACATAAATTTAAATAAAGTCCAGTTAGATTTGTCTGTCTTTTATGAATGCTTTTATTATTTGACGTTAGCAGCTAACTTCTGGAAGAACAGTTTCACATTTCACAGTGTACCTTTTCTGATTGTAGCTATTCAGTAATCAATTTTTTTCAACAGTCACGTTTATGACTTTTCTTTCTGCAGGAAGAAGCCGACTCATGTGAAGGTGAATTGCTGGTTCTGCAGCCAGGATACAACCGTACCTTATGGGAACAGAAACTGCTGGGATTGTCCAAACTGTGAGCAGTACAATGGCTTTCAAGAGGTATGGGGATTTACAGCTCTTCAAGTTGCACTTCTCTCGATGCATGTGATGGCAAAGCAAGGTTTCCTTTTAACCCTTTCTTGTGTAGTGCTATCTGTTTTTCTGTGTGACAGATCTTCCAATATCAGTGAGTAAATTGGCAAAAGAGTGGGAATACTTTGCTGTATGAAAAGCAAGTTGAATTCCTAAAACTTTTGCTACAATTTTAACATTGAGACCAATTTGCTTTTTATTTTGAGGAAAAGACTGAACTTTCTGTTTGGAAGCCCATAAATGAGATTTAAAAAGTTTGCTTAAACCATTAAGAGCTCATTAATCCCCATCCTTTTTTTTTTGGCTGTAAGACCATAAGACAGTGGAGTAGAATGAGGCCAATAGCCCCATTGAGTCTGCTCCAGTGTTTGACCATGGCTGACGTGTTTGTCAACCCCATTCTCCTTCCTTCCTTCCTATAACGCTTGATCCCCTTGCTAATCGAGACCTATCTGGATGTGAGTTTGCTCGCTGAGCTGGAAGGTTAGTTTTCAGACGTTTCGTCCCCATTCTAGGTAACATCATCAGTGAGCCTCCAGTGAAGTGCTGGTGTTATGTCCCGCTTTCTATTTATTTGTTTAGGTTTCCTTGGGTTGGTGATGTCATTTCCTGTTCTTTTTCTCAGGGGATGGTAGATTGGCTCCAAATCAATGTGTTTGTTGATGGAGTTCCGGTTGGAATGCCATGCTTCTAGGAATTCTCGTGCATGTCTCTGTTTGGCTTGTTCTAGGATGGATGTGTTGTCCCAATCAAAGTGGTGTCCTTCCTCATCTGTATGTAAGGATACAAGTGATAGTGGGTCATGTCATTTTGTGGCTAGTTGATTTTCATGTATCCTGGTGGCTAGCTTCCTGCCAGTTTGTCCAATGTAGTGTTTGTCACAGTTCTTGCTAGGTATTTTGTAGATGACGTTCGTTTTGCTTGTTGTCTGTATAGGGTCTTTTAAGTTCATTAGCTGCTGTTTTAGTGTGTTGGTGGGTTTGTGGGCTACCCTGATGCCAAGGGGTCCGAGTAGTCTGGCAGTCATTTCGGAAATGCTTTTGATGTAGGGGAGCGTGGTTATGGTTTCTGGGCCTGTTTTGTCTGTTTGTTTGGGTTTGTGGCTGAGAAATCGGCGGACTGTGTTTATTGGGTACCCATTCTTTTTGAATATGCTGTATAGGTGATTTTCCTCTGCTCTGCATAGTTCCTCTGTGCTGCAGTGTGTGGTGGCTCATTGGAATAATGTTCTAATGCAGCTTCGTTTGTGGGTGTTGGGATGGTTGCTCCTGTAGTTCAGTATTTGGTCCGTATGTGTTGTTTTCCTGTAGACGCTGGTTTGAAGTTCCCCATTGGCTGTTCGCTCTACTGTGACTTATAGGAATGGCAGTTTGCTGTTGTTTTCCTCCTCTTTTGTGAATATTATGCCAGTAAAGGGTATTATTGATGGTCTTGAAGGTTTCCTCTAATTTGTTTTGTTTAGTGATGACAAAGGTGTCATCCACGTAGCGGACCCAAAGTTTGGGTTGGATGATTGGCAGAGCTGTTTGTTCGAGTCTCTGCATTACTGCCTCTGCTAAGAACCCTGATATCGGAGATCCCATGGGTGTACCGTTGGTTTGTCTGTAGGTTTTGTTATTGAAAGTGAAGTGGGTGGTGAGGCATAGGTCCACTAGCTTGATGATGTTGTCCTTGCTGATGAGGTTGGTGGTGTCTGGTGTATGTGTCTTCTGTTCTTCTAATAGTGTCATCAGTGTTTCTTTGGCCAGGTTGATGTTGATGGATGTGAACAGGGCTGTTACGTCAAAGGAGACCATTATCTCATCCTCTTCTATCTTGGTGTCTTTGGTGTTCAGGAATTCTTGGGTGGGGCGAATGGAGTGGTGGGAGTCTTCTACTAGGTGTTTTAGTCTTTGGTGTAGTTCCTTGGCTAATCTGTAGGTTGGTGTTCCAGGTAGCGACACTATGGGCCTGAGGGGGGCTTCTGATTTGTGAATTTTTGGTAGTCTGTAGAAGCGTGGTGTGTTGGATCCATCTGGTTTCATTTTTTGGAAGTCTCTCTTGTTTAATTCTCCATGATGATGATGTTACCTAGAATGGTGACGAAACGTCTGAAAACTAACCTTCCAGCTCAGCGAGCAAACTCACATCCAGAACCTCAACCTGAGCTACAAATCTTCTCAAAACTCGCTAGCACCTATGGGTGCAATACGCTAAAACTGGCCCAAAGATGGGAAACCAATGCCATCCGACAGAGTGCCACCCGCGAACAGCTGTACTTCCTGCATGAATGCCTAAGGAAACAGGTACTACCTAAATGTCTCAAATACAAACCTCCCCTTAACACCCGCTAGCCAAAAGAATAGCTGAGCAAAACGGCCGCAGAATGCTTAGAGAAATGATCAATGACGCCCACAACAGACTCCGCAAATACAACCAGGAAATTTCGCGCCAAAAAAGTTTACTCACTAACGCGACAGACCATGAATGGACAGACACAGTACAACGAGCCACAGACATCAGGCCGCGGCAAACACAGAAAATGAAAAAACTAGACCTGCAGAATAAACTAGACAGACTCACACAAAATAACAACACAGACAGCACAGAAGCATGGATTAAAAAAAAAACTTATCTGACCGACCATTAACAGACACTGAAAAAGCCGTCTTAGTAAGAGGATTAAATTACAACTTCCAGGATGCGGACAAGAAAGATTTCTTAGCAGCGTTAGAAGCAACACTGAAAGACAACAAACTCTCAGAAGAAACCCAGCAAACCATCAGACAGACAGTCGCACCAACACTAAGCAGGAAAAAGGAAGAAAACACACTGAATACACAAGAAAGGACACCACCAGCCTCATCAGCAAGGACGGCATCATCAAGCTAGTGGACCTATGCCTCACCACCCACTTCACTTTCAATAACAAAACCTACAGACAAACCAACGGCACACCCATGGGATCTCCGATATCAGGGTTCTTAGCAGAGGCAGTAATGCAGAGACTCGAACAAACAGCTCTGCCAATCATCCAACCCAAACTTTGGATCCGCTACGTGGATGACACCTTTGTCATCAACAAACACATTGATTTGGAGCCATTCTACCATCCCCTGAGAAAAAGAACAGGAAATGACATCACCAACCCAAGGAAACCTAACCAGATAATTAGAAAGCGGGACATAACACCAGCGCTTCACCGGAGGCTCACTGATGATGTTACCTAGAATGGTGACAAAACGTCTGAAAACTAACCTTCCAGCTCAGCGAGCAAACTCACATCCAGAACCTCAACCTGAGCTGTAAATCTTCTCAAAACTCGCTAAGACCTATCTATCTCTGTCTTGAATACACTGACCTTGCCAGTCACAGCAAGATCCCTGCCTCTGTTTCTTTCAGTTGTTAAGTAACTGTTATTTGCAAATGTGATTTGTGTATTTTTGAAAGGAGAAATATACCAATTGATCTTAAACAAAGTGTAAAGAGCAGGCTCAGGCTGTCTTTTGTGAGAAGAATTGACCAGTTTCTTAAACTTGTGCGCAGTCTTTTCCATGGATTTTAAAAGTCACGTTGTGTTTTCTTTCAGAATGGAGACTACAATAAGCCAATTCCTGCTCAGTACATGGAACATCTGAATCACATGGTCACCAGCTGGGCAACACCCTCTCAAGCTTCTAAAATTCAGCAGTGGCCGAATGGGCAAATTCTGTTCTGCAAGAAATGCAACAGCAACCAGCCCCTGAAGATCAAGCAGTTGGCATCTTTTGTGCCTCGGGATGAGGTGGGAGTTTAGTTTCCAGCAACCGTTAAACTTTATGCAGGCCTGGGCTCATTATGAGCCGATGTCTAGTTCGCAGTATTTGTTCCTTCTAGACTGCTAAGTTGACCTCAGTAACCATGGTTATGTTTACGTTTGGATACATCTGTACCATAGTGCTGGTGTTATTGGATGAATAATCCTGGCGCCCTAAGTTGGTTGATCTTTGAGAGAGTTTGCAACTGGGAATTCAAATGAACTTATTAAATAAACTTGGAATGAAAATACTTTTGTAGTGATGTTGGACAAGAAACTACTCGGCAATCGTTAAAAATCCACCTGGTTCACAAATGTTTTTAGGGAAAGAAATCTACCACCCTTACCAGGTGTGGCCTCTTAGTTCAGACACTCAGTAAATGTGGTTGAAGTGACCTTGATGTGCTGCCTGAAGTAATTACCTGTCAAGCGACTCAGTTGTGCTCAAAAAGCTCATCATCACCTTCTAAAGGCTGATAAACATGGACATCTACAGTTGCTACTATCTCTGAAACAATAGACAATACATAGTACGTAGAACAATACAGCATAGAACAGGCCCTTTGGCCCTTGATATTGCAACGACCTGTGAACTAATCTCAGCCCATCCCCCTACACTATCCCATCATCATCCATCTGCTTATCTAAGGACTGTTTAAATGCCCCTCATGTGGCTGAGTTAACTACATTGGCAGGCAGGGCATTTCACGCCCTTACCACTCTGAATAAAGAACCTGCCTCTGACATCTGTCTTAAATCTATCACCCCTCGATTTGCAGCTATGCCCGCTCGTACAAGCCGACGTCATCATCCTCGGAAAAAGACTCTCACTGTCCATCCTATCTAATCCTCTGATCATCTTGCATGCCTCTATTAAATCCCCTCTCAGCTGCCTTCTCTCCAATGAGAACAGACCCAAGCCCCTCAGCCTTTCTTCATAAGGCCTTCGCTCCAGATCACGCAACATCCTGTTAAATCTCCTCTGCACCTTTTCCAATGCTTCCACATCCTTCCTGTAATGGGTCGACCAGAACTGCACGCAATATTCCAAGTGAGGCCACACTAGCGTTTTGCATAGTTGCAGCATGACATCACAGCTCTAGAACTTCTACCAATGAAACCTAACACACTGTAAGTCCTCTTAACAGCACTATCAACCTGGGTGGCAACTTTCAGGGATCTATGTACATGGACACCAAGATCCCTCTGCACATCTACACTACCAAGAATCTTTCCATTGATCCTGTATTCTCCCTTCCTATTATTCTTCCTAAAGTGAATCACCTCACATTTATCCGCATTTATTTACCACCTCTCAGCCCAATTCTGCAGTTTATCCAAATCTCCCCACAACCTGCAACATTCTTCCACACTGTCCACCACTCCACCGACTTTAGTGTCATCTGCAAACTTACTAACCCATCCACCTATGCCTGCGCCCAAGTCCTTTATAAAAATGACAAACAGGAGTGGTCCTAAAACAGATTCTTCAGACACACCACGAGTAACCGGACTCCAGGCTAAATATTTTCCCTCAACCACTACTCGTTGTCTTCTTACAGAAAACCAGTTTCTACTCCAAACTGCTAAATCTCCCTCAATCCCATGCCCCTGTATTTTCTCCAATAGCCTACCATGTGGAACGTTATCAAAGGCTTTACTGAAGTCCATGTACACCACATCAACTGCCCTACCCTCATCCACATGCTTGGTCACCTTCTCAAAAAAACTCAGTGAGGTTTGTGAGACATGACCTCCCCTTGACGAATCCATGCTGACTATCTCCAATCAAATTGATGTTTGCTAGATGCTTATAAATCTTATCTCTTATCCTTTCCAAACATTTTCCTACAACAGACGTAAGGCTCACAGGTTTGTACTTACCTGGGTCATCTCTACCCTTCTTGAATAAGGGCACAACATTTGCAATTCTCCAGTCCTCTGGTACTAAACCTGTAGACAATGACCACTCAATGATCAAGGCCAAAGGCTCCACCATCTCCTCCCTAGCTTCCCAGAGAATCCTCGGAAAAATACCATCTGGCCCGGGGATTTATCTACCTTCACACCTTGTAGAATTGATAACACCTCCTCCTTACTAACCTCAATCCTTTTAATTCTAGAAGCCCGTAACTCAGTCTTCTCCTCTACAATATTCTCCTTTTCCTAAGTGAAAACAGATGAGAAATATTCGTTTGGCACTGCTCCGATTTCCACAGGGTCCACACACAACTTCCCACTTCTGTCTTTGACTGGCCCTATTCCTAACCTAGTCATCCTCTTATTCCTCACGTACCTATAGAAAGCTTTAGGGTTCCCCTTTATTCTACCTGCTAATGTCTGCTCATGTCCCCTCCTTGTTCTTAACTCTCTCTTTAAATCCTTCCTCGCTAATCTGTAACTCTCCTCATCTGAACCATCTCGTCTCATCGTCACATAAGCTTCCCTCTTCCGCTTAACAAGAGATACAATTTCTTTAGTAAACCACGGTTCCCTTACCATATCACTTCCTCCCTGCCTGATAGGGACATACCTATCGAGGGCGCACAATATCTGTTCCTTTAAACCAGCTCCACATTTTGACAGTCCTCATCCCCTGCATTTTGCTACTCCATTCTATGCCTCCTAAGTCTTGCCTAATCGCATTATAACTGCCCTACCCCCATCTATAACTGTTTCCCTGTGGCATGTTCCTATCCCTTTCCATCGCGAAACTAAACGTAACCGAATTATGGTCATTCTCTCCAAAGTGTTCACCTACCACTAAATCAAACACCTGGCCTGGTTCATTACCAAGTACCAGATCCAGTGTGGCCTCCCCTCTTGTCGGCCCTTCGACATACTGTGTCAGGAAACTGTCCTGCACAAATTGGACAAAAACTGATCAATCCAACATACTCGAGATATAACAATTCCAGTCAATGTTAGGGAAGTTAAAGTCTCCCATAATGATCACCCTGTTCCTTTCACTCCTGCCCAGAATCGTTTTGCCAGTCCTCTCCTCCACATCCCTGGAACTCTGCGGAGGCCAATTTTTAAAAAAAACTCCCAGCAGCGTGACCTCTCCTGTTTCTGACCTCGGCCCATACCACCTCAGTAGACGAGTCCTCAGCAAAAATTCTTTCAGCCACTGTTATACTGTCCCTGACTAACAAAGCCACACCTCCCCCTCTTTGACCACCTTCCCTGATCTTTATGAAAGATCGAAACCCTGGAACCTGCAACATCCATTCCTGACACTGTTCTATCCATGTCTCCAAAATGGCCACAACATTGAAGTCCCAAGTACCTATCCAAGCTGCAAGCTCACCTACCTTAATCCGGATACTCCTGGCATTAAAGTAGACACACTTCAAACCAGCTTGTCGCCTGCCAGCACACTCCTGTGACAGTGAGATCCTGCCCATGTCCTTCCTACTGTCTTCCTCCTGTGTACTGGAACTACACCTCGGTTTCCCATCCCTCTGCTGAGCTAGTTTAAATCCACCCAGGATATTAGTACCCCTCTGGTTCAAGTGGAGACTGTTCTGTTTGTAGAGGTCCCACCTCTACAAACATCCTGGTAATGCCTGTAAATCTGGATGCTGAAGGAATGATATATTTGCATTTCAGATAGCAAGTGGCTTGGAAAGGAACTTACATGGAAATGCCACCACTTACTTTTGCTGCATCCTTGATGGCAGCTCTTGTGGGTTTGGAAGCTGCCTAAGGAGTCTAAGTGAAGTTTTGCATTGCATCTGAGCTTCTGTGATGAACAGAATGAATTCTTGTGGATGTGGTACTGAACAACAGAGCTGCTTGGATAGTGTCAAGCTTCTGGTGTTGTTTTTAAGTTGCACCCACCCAGGCAAGTAGGAAGTATTCCATCACACTTCTGACCTGTGTCAGGTAGATGGTTGACAGGCTGCCTTTTGGTTGGGGCTGGGGACGGCATGGGGTGAGGTCAGAGAGCCAGTTCTTTTTTGCAGGATTCCTTCTCTATAACCTGTTCTTACAACCAATGTGCATTTATGTGGCTAGTCCAGTATTATTTTGGGTCAGCAGTAATACCCAGGATGTTGATAGAGGGATTCTGTATTGGTAATGCTATTGAATATTAAAAGAATGGTTAGATGCTCTCTTCTCGGAGATGGCGATTATTTGGCATTTCTGAAGTGTGAACGTTAATTGCCACACATTAGTCAAAACCTTGATTTTTGTCCAGGTTTTGCTGCATTTGGATATGGACTGCTTCAGAATCTGAGGTCATGCAAACAGCAGTCAATATTATGCAAACATCACTAAACATCATCACTTCTGACTTCTTGTATATAAAAAAGATCTTTTGGCGAAGTGGTTAAGATGGGTTGAACCTAGGAGCTCCTAGGCAGAGATGTTCTGGAGCTGAGGTAACTGCCCCCAACAACTACAACTATATACCTGTGTTAGGCATGACTCTGACCAGTGTAGAGTTTCCCCCTTGATTCTTATTGACTCTAGTTTTAGGCTGGCCTTTAAATGTCAAGGGCAGTCACTCTCGTTGATGTTTGAATCAAGACTGTAATGAGATGAAGTGATGAGTGGCCCTGATGAAGCTTAAACTGCATGTCAGTGAGCAGGTTATTGCTAAGGAAGTGCTATTTGATAACACTGATGACATATTCCATCACTTTACTGATGATTGAGAGTTGACTGCTGGGTCAGTAATTGATGAGGTTGGGTTTTCCAATTTTGCGTAAAATGGGCAGATGGTTAGATGGCAGTGTGGAGTTACAGGCATGGCAATTTCTGGAGCACACATCGTCAGTATTCTTGCCAGTACTCTTGTTTGTTTTTTCCAAGGCCCATAGCCCTGGTGTCCAAAGACTCCAACCATTGCATGATATCACATGGCCAAAATCAAATTTGCAGCACTTGTGATGTCGGTGACCACACAAAGCCAAAATGGATCATCCACTCTGCATTTCTAGCTGAAGACCATTGCATATGTTTTAGGATTATATTTTGCTCAGAAGTCCTGGGCTCTTCTATTATTGAGGATGAAGATATTTGTGGAGCTGCCACCACCACCACCAGACAGTTCATTTGGCCATGAGTCATTATTCGTCACCATAGCAGAACTGCAGAGCTTAGATCTGATCCAGGGATTGTGGAATTGTTTTGTTGTGCCTATCACTTGCTGCTTACATTGTTTGGCCAGCGCATAGTCCAGTTTTGTAGGTTCATGAATTTGATGCCTCACTTTTTAGGTTCTGCCTGGTGTTGCTGTTGGTATGTGCTCCTGCAGCCTTCATTGAACCAAAGGTTCATTCCCTGGCTTGATGGTAACAGTAGAGTAGAGAATGTGCCAGGCCACAATATTGCATGTTTGTTGGAGTACAATTTTGGTGTTGGTCGTCGAATCCCTATAATGTGGATCCAAGGCCATTTGGCCCATCGAGTCTGCATCAACCCTTAGAGCAGCCCACTCTGTCCCATAACCTCACATCTACCCTGCCTAATCCATCCGGCCTACATGTCCCTGAACACCATAGACAATTTACGTGACCTGCACATCTTTGGACTGGGTGGAAGCTGGAGCACCTGGAGGAAACCCACACAGACATGGGGACCAAGTGCAAATCTAAAACAGATAACCACCCGAGGTTGTAATCGAACCCGGGTCACTGGCACTGTGAGGCAGAAGTGCTAATCGCTGAGCCACAACACATTGTGTATGCCCAGTCTTGAGTTGCTAAATCTGTTCAGAGTCTGTCCGGTTTAGCATATGCAATAGTGGAAGATATTTACAACTGAGGATAATAGTCCAGCACCTCCATATATTTTCCTTAAGGAATGTATGTGTATTCGAGGTGGCTCAGAGGAGATTTTGTAGCATTGCACCAAAAATGAATGAATTATCTTAAGGAAAGATTGGATAAGCTCAGCTTGTTTTCATGGACTTCAGGATGGTTGGTTTGATTTTAATTGAAGTTTAAAAGGTTTTGAATGTGGGAAGGATGTACAGTATATACTAGTGGATGAGTCCAGAATTAAGGTACACTTTTAAAATGAGGAGTCACTCAGAGATGAGGGAAATTTTTGAGGGTTGTGCAACTTTGGAACGTACTGCCTTCTGAGGCAGAGAGGTAGTTGAATATTTTAAGGTAATCAGGGATTGACGGGAATGTGAAATCTGGAACATAAATGGATCAGCATGATCTTATTGAATGGCAGTGTATGTTTGAAGGCCTGATTGGTCCGCTTGTGCTCCAAATTCATGACTAAGTAACAACAATGGGCATGTCCCATGTGTAAATTGAAATTTCTTGTCACCAGTACATTTGGATCAGTATTTTGCTATAGATGAGTTGGAATCAAAAGGAAATGCTGGAACAGTGTGAACGAAGTCATGATTTTTTTTAGATTAGATTCCCTACAGTGTGGAAACAGGCCCTTCGGCCCAACAAGTCCACACCACCCCATGAAGCATCCCACCCAGACCCATCCCTGAACACTATGAGCAATTTAGCAAGGCCAATCCACCTAGCCTGCACATTTGGACTGCGGGAGGAAACCGAAGCACCCGGAGGACACCCACGCAGACTCGGGGAGAATGTGCAAACTCCACACAGACAGTCACTGGAAGTTGGAATCGAACCCAGGTCCCTGGTGCTGTGAGGCTGCAGTGCTAATCACTGAGCCATCATGCCACTCCCTTTCACACTTTACAATGAAGTTGTTTTTCTATTGATTTGAAGTAATTTCTATCAGGAGATAAACCTTGCATCTAACTTTTTTGCTGTAGGTATTTTTGTTTTAGCGAGTTAAATCTGCATTAAATTTGTAGAAGTTTGGAAAACTGATGTCCTCCTAGCTCTGGTTTAAGGCAGAAGATTCAAGTTCCAAGCTGTTTATTAATCTCCTCCTAGCCTTAGTCACATGAGGTGGGGGTGTTCACTAAATTCGGACAAATGAGGGGGGAAAAAGTGATCTTAGGCTTTGAATTATGCAGCACCTAAAAGCGTAATAATGTATCATTAACATTAGGTAGCCCTTTGCCTTGACAAGGGCAAATCTTCATCACTAGTTGTGGAGTTTTACGAGTTTTGATCTTAAATTTAGAAGAACCGACTTACACATTATTATCTTTCTTGAGAAATTTGGGCAAAAGCCTCAGCCTCAAGTGGTTGTAAACTAAAGACTAAAATGAGGCGTGAGATGACTATAGCAAATGGCATGTTACCGCTTATGTGTTTGAAAAGCCTGGAAGGAGTTTTGCAGCTCCTTTGCATCAAGATCCTGGAAAAGTATGAGAGATAGAATGACTGGCCTTTATTTTCATAGAGGGAGATTGAAGACAGGGTAGGCATGCTCAAGTGCAACAAGTACAGACACTGAAAACCAAAAGAACTGCAGATGTTGTAAATCAGGAACAAAACCAGAGATAACGGGAACTGCAGATGCTGGAGAATCCAAGATAACTAAGTGTGAAGCTGGATGAACACAGCAGGCCAAGCAGCATCTTAGGAGCACAAAAGCTAACGTTTAGGGGCTAGACCCTTCATCAGAAAACAAAAACAGAACTTGCTGGAAATACTCAGCAAGTCTGGCAGCATATGTGAAGAACATATCAGAGTTAATGTTCCTCAGAACAGTACAGATATTGCTTGTTATTAACAGGGTAGCTTGGGTGTTTTTAACTTTGGCTGTTGTAGATGACCTTCACCCTTCCTCCCATTGTTGGGGGCTGTGCAAGTCTCACCTTCTACAATTTTCTCTCTGAACTCAACACCCTGTTTTCTTCATTCCTTTTTCGTTTTATAGACCATCCTTTTAAAACTTGACTGGAAGTAAATTTTTGCATTATTTGTTGTAATAGTTTACTACTTTGCATGATATCCCTTTTGATTTTCACTAAAGCATCTTTGACCGCTAATCTACATTTGAATGAAGTTGCGAATAGGCAGGCCATTCCACCAAAGCAGTTGCTATTGAGATTAAAGTACAAATTGTTTTCCAGTATGATTTCAAGACTATGTTTTGAAGCTATCTGCAAATCCTCCAGGCCATAGTATTGCAATACAAACAATGCTGCCAAATACACTTTAGCAACATTGCCTTTGCTGTAAGACTTAGCATTACACGATTAAATTATCCTTCGTCCTGGAGGCATTTTATTCTTGTCAATTTATTTTTCCTTACTTTATTCACATGAGCCATAAGCATAGGTAACATAATTGCCTGTCCCTTGTTGCCCTTGGGAAGATGATGTTGAGCTGTGATTTGAACATGCTGTAGTCCTTCTGCTGTAGGTAGACCTGCAATGCCTTTCAGGAGGGATTGGACTGAGGTACGGAGAAAGGAATATTTAGTTAACTCTTTTTGTTACTTTGTAAGTGTGGTATATTTTCTGTGCTGAAGCATGTGTTTTATTTATGGGCTTAGCAATGTTAAAGCATTGCTGGCTTGGTAATGGAAGTGTTCTCACTAAGTGCCAGAATATAGTTGATTGTGCACATACTTTGAATTCTGGCATAAATAATATGTCTTGTGTTGAAGCCCTTGTCTTTCTCTGGTTTATATTGCAGTACTATTCTGACTATACTTCAAATATTAAATGAGCTATAAAATGATTTGGGATGTCTTGAGTTTGTGAAAGAGCCTGTCAAACAGAATTGAAGATAACTAATTTGAATTATTTTGGATTGTGAGGTAGAGGTAGTGAAGCACGTATTCGAGTTGAAGTCTCGTTTAAAACCTGGCTGATATCTTTATTTACGTATTCCGTTTTCTTATCTCCAACAAGGACATGTAAAGTCTATGAACTAACTATTCCAG
Source organism: Stegostoma tigrinum (assembly GCF_030684315.1). Taxonomy (NCBI): domain Eukaryota; kingdom Metazoa; phylum Chordata; class Chondrichthyes; order Orectolobiformes; family Stegostomatidae; genus Stegostoma; species Stegostoma tigrinum. Next base: position 14,967,568 of record NC_081381.1, on the reverse strand, counting down.
TATTTTCATAGCCAGTCTCCTGTAGCTCATCCTAAGCTCAACTGCCCATATTTTACACTGGGTCCTGTTTACCCACCACCCCTACTTTAAATAAACTTACTTTGATTCCTGGTATGAAAATGCTTAAATTTTTAAAATTCCCACCCTTAATTTCAAGTCCCTTGCTGTCTCCTTTTTCTGACCTGTTTTCCAATCCTTCAAAATCTCTGCACTTTTCGAAGTCTCACTTCTTGTAAATTGCTGGTTTTTAAGCACTGTATTCACAGCTCCTTAATTTCTGGCATTCCCGCATAAAGTCTCCACTATTCACCCCTATGCACTTCTTAAAACCTACCCCTAACCAAGATTTATGGTTTCTTGTCCAAAGGTCTCTTCCTGTGGCTCAGCATTGAGTTTTATTTGGACATTTCCTTGATGCACTTTGGTATGTTAAAAGGTGCTACAGAAATGCAAGCTGTTTTAACGTATTAAGTATTAATGCATATTAAATATTAATTAATTTATAATCCTGTATTCTCAATTTGGTGGTAGAGAATAAACTTTGGAACAGTACTCTTGACTGTGACATATTAGTTTTGCTTTAAATGGGAACATTGATATGAGTGCACCTTCTGCATGTTGTTGGCCTGTGGTAAGTGGGATGTGCAAGCTGCTTCCTAAAGCTTACTCATTCAGCATCTTATTTACTGTTAGACAAGCTTGCAGCCTCTATCTATTACAGCATCATATTGTGAGGTTAACAATGACATTCTTAATACAGTAGAGGGTGCTGTAGTTACAACAATTGATTGAAGCCTGGCGCTGATGATTATTATTTAGCCTGTTTTTCTAATCAGTTCAGCGATGTTATTGCACACCTCTGGAGCAGTTGAGACTTGATGTTATTTCACACCTCTGGAGCCGTTGAGATTTGAATGCAGGCCTCTCAGTCCGGGGAGGGGGACTCTATCGCTACGCCACAAATTAATATTTAACAAAAAAAGGGATGAACTTTACATCGTCTTTACTGTTATTGCTAGTCTAGATCTGCCTATTCATTCATTTTTACAAGCTGTTGAAATGTGTTGTTTAGTGACTAAAGCAAAGTACTGCAGGTGCTGGTAACCTGAAATTAAAAGCAACATACTAGAAATACTCATTTCTAGTAGCATTTGTAGAGAGAGAAAAACAGAGTTAATATTTCAGAAAGTCAGCTAATGCTGCTAGGTCCGCTAAATATTTCCAGGTTTTATGTTTCTTTTTAATGGTTTCCTGACATTGGCCACTGGGCTGCACATAGTTTGTAAACTGAACATTGCAGTCTGGATGTGGTTCTTTTTCTGTATAATAATAGTTTCAAAGTTTGTATGCTTTACTGTATCTGCTTTAACAGCAGTAGAGATGGGTTCTACTATGGGTTAAGTAAGGGGTCACCAAACTTCTTATAGAGGAGGATTGTCATCTTCTTGCATATCCTTGCATAATGGAGTTAGAAGTGGTGTTTTCACATATTCTATATTTTTAAATAAATAATACCTCTAATAAAAATGCTTTTGATCTCTAAATATGCCAACAATATTTGGTGGCACATATTTAGCCAAATATAGACAATAACAATAAAACTACTTGTATTTATATCACAGTGTGAAGCTGGAGGAAAACAACAGGCCAGGCAGCATCAGAGGAGCAGGAAAGCAGATGTTTCGGGTCAGCACCCTTCTTCAGAATTGGGTCCTGACCTGAAACGTCTGCTTTCCTGGCCTGCTGTGTTCCTCCTGCTCCACACTGTGTTATCTCTGACTCCAGCATCAGAGTTCTTACTGTCTCCGAATTTATATCACACCTCTTTAGTTAAACATTCCAAGACACTTCACTGGAATGTTATCAAACAAGATTTGACACCGGGCCATGTATAGAGAAATTGGGGAAGATGAAATCAAAGAGGTAGCTTTTAAGGAAAATCTTAGCGTGGCAGGAAGAGCTGAGAGATTTACGGAGGGAATTTCAGAGTGTAGGGTCTCAGGACTGAGCAAAGGACCAGTATTGGAGGAGCACAGATGTATTGAGAGGCTGGTTGACCTGGAGGAGATGAGAGAAAAGGAAAGACTGAGCACGATGGAGGGATTTGAAAACAAAGATGAGGATTTTTTTTAAGAGAAGTATTGCTTATCCTTAATGGGAAGAATGCACTGAAAGTCTAGCCAACTATTCCACAAGTCATCACAATATGAAATAATCCTCCGGCTCTGGTCACCCAGTTATAGGAGAGATGATATTAAGCTGGAGAGGGTTCCGAAGAGATTTACCAGGATAAAGCTGGGTATGGAAGGTTTGAGTTATAGAATACGATTGGATCAGGTGGGACTTTTTTCACTGGGGCATAGGAAATTGAGAGTGACCTGATACAAGATTATGAAATAATGAGAGGTATAAATCAAGTTAATGATAGATTTCAAGACTTGTGGCCCCAATTTTAAGGTGAGACGAGATAGACTTAAAAATGACATGAAAGGCAAATGTTTTACTCTGGATTGTTCACGTGTGGAATGAACTTCCTGAGGAGCTGGTGGCTGCAGGAACAATTGCAACGTTTAAAAGACTTTTGGATAAGCACATGAATAAGAGAGTTTTCAAGTGATTATGTGCGGTATAGACCGAAGGGTCTGTTTACATGCTTATGACCATATAAATAGGTGATCACCAGATACTTATAGTTTTGTCTTGAGTTATAAAAGTAGAACTAGAATCCAAACTTCCCTTTTTCTGATTTAGTTTTTCAAATAAAATGTACTTAGTTATTACAGGGCCTAACTTGGGTCAGTTAGCTTCAGAGTTCGATTACGTTGGATTTTTGGTGCAAGATAGGATGTGGCAATAATGGCTTGGGTGAGCTGTTAGACTACAAAACTACTTTGCATCGTCATGGCACTGATTTATTGACTTGGTTTGTTGAAGTATGAACTATCCCAAAAGGTTTATGTTGGAGATTTTCATCAAGTTATTACTACATTCAGAATTTCAATATAAATAACATGAAGCCAGGTTATCTTTTTCCTATGTGATAGTCCCTTTGACCAGGAGTGTGATTTCTAATGGTGTGATTGTATGCTTTGAGAGTTTAAATTTTATAGGTGAGATGAAAAAAAATGATTTTGTTCCCCCTTTATCATGTGTCACTTACATTATTTGTTCAGGCTGCCTGTATAAACCAATTTATTTGTTTATTTGTTTATTATTTGCCTCATGTACTGAGTATAGGAATACATAAGTACAGTGAAAAGTACACAAAGTCACCATTCACTGGCACCCACTTGGTTACAAAAACCAGAATTAAAAGATTTAACAGAGTCAACAGGTTAGTTAAAACGTTTTGAAAAATTGAACAGAGACTTGGAAAATTGACTTCCTGTACTCTTGCATGATGGAATTTTTACACTAACTTGACTTCAAAGGCACTTGGTTGTCCATGTTTTCAAAATTGACTATGATCCAATCTCCTTACACCCATGAAAACCTTCAGCCCTATAAACCATCAGATGCTTGTGATCCTCGAATTCTTGTGCCAGGAACATATTTATAGATCATGGAGATTGCAATATGGGCATAACTGGATTACAAAAGATTTATCAGTCATAAGAAAATAATAAAAAAAGGAGCAGGAATAGGCCACCTGGCCTGTCAAAACTGCTGTGCTATTCAATAAGGTCTTGGCTGATATTTTCATGTACCCAGCTCCACTTTCCCTGCTTATCATAGTGCTGAATCCCTTTGCTGTTCAAAAATCCATCTGTCTTAGCCCTAAAAACATCCAACAGGGTAGGAATTTCACAGATTCACAATCCTTTGGGTGAAGAAGTTCCTCCTCAACTCAGTCCTGAATCTGCACCCCATTATTTTGGGGCTGTGCCCCCTAGTTGTAGTTTCACTTGTCAGTAGAAACGACCTCCCTGCTTCCAACTTATCTATTCCCTTCATAATTTTATATGCTTCTGTCAGATCTCCCTTACAAAAGATGGGTTTTGGAGGGGTGGTGGATTGGGAACCTGAAAGTGCTGCCAGAGTCTTCCTGATATTTAGTCAGGGAAAGGGGAGAGTTCTTGGCACTGTCTCAAATTAAATTGTGTTGGTGGATCCAAATTGTGATTTGGTTGAACAGTTTGAAGCTGGTAGCTTTAATCCACTCAAAAGTCAGTGTATTCATTGCCCTTAGATTTGTAATGCTACGTTCCAGTAATGGCACCTCAAATCCAAATCATGCAACAGTAAATCTCACACACGTTGCCAGTTACTTCCACTTGCTCATTACTCAGTGAATAAATAGTTGGGAATGTTTGTGTGTAAATTGATGAAACTGAAATTTGTGGCTTTATCATAGCTTCATCTCAAGTAAGCAGCTTATTAGTGAAGGATTACGTTTGCATTGTTTCAATAAACAATTCCTACCACTTCTTACTGCACTAATACTTGTAACTTTAGACTGCATACAAAACTAAACATCCCAATTACTAGTTGCTGCACTGTAATTCTGGTAATACAAGAACTTCCAAGACGCATCAAAATTTTATCAACTGGATATCAGTAAATTTCAGTGCAAAATTAAGCTTCATGTTCCCTAGTATTCAAACTATTGGTGTTTTGTCATTTTTTTCAGCATGCGCAATTTCTGGAATGTGTTTTGGAACCAATATCAAGATCAGTTTAAAAATCATTCCAGCTGCTCTGTTTCAGTGGCTGTGACTAATTGGTTAAGTAGTGTGTTGAAATTAGATTAGATTAGATTCCCTACAGTGTGGAAACAGGCCCTTTGGCCCAACAAGTCCACACCGCCCCTTGAAGCATCCCACCCAGACCCATTCCCCTATAACCCACACACCCTGAACACTAAGGGCAATTTAGCATGGACGATCCACCTAGCTGCACATCTTTAGACTGTGGGAGGAAACCAGAGCACCCAGAGGAAACCCACGCAGACACAGGGAGAATGTGCAAACTCCACACAGACAGTTACCCAAGGCTGGAATCGAACCTGGGTCCCTGGTGTTGTGAGGCTGCAGTGCTAACCACTGAGCCACCTTGCTGCCCTGCCACACAGACAAAATTGTGAAAGCCGAGTATCCCTGCAACTCTGCACTCTATCGAAAATTGAGATCAGGAAGATTGAAACTAGAGATGGAGCTTGAGATAAGACACTTTTTCTTTAAAGACTCATAATTTCTGTGTTCTTTGGATGTGAACTTCCCTTCCCCAAATGGTAGCAGAAGCTGGTTCTTAAATTTATTAAGGCTGAAGTAAAAGTATTTTTGATAGAGAAGAGAGTCAAAAGTTAAGGGGAGCAGGCTGGAAAGTCGAGCTGAGACCATGTCAGATCACCTGTGATTTTATTGAATGGTGCAGTAGGCTCAACGAGGTGAATGGCCCTCTCTTCCTGTTGGAATGCACAGATTAAAGTGAAGGCTAATATATTTGTGGTTATCCACTTTAAACCAGGCACCTCATTAGTGTTCTTCCTAGAGAGCACTATTTATGCAATAGCATTGATTGGGAGAAGAGTTGTCTTGCAGTTCTACACTTGACTGTGCTAAGTTTTTAATTTCTTAATTGAATTTTTGATGCCTGCCCAAAGGTTTTACCATTTAGTGACGGATAATACCAAAAAAATCTGTAGCTGCCGGTTTTGGTTTTGTCTGTTGGGTGCTTGAACTTTTGACTGTAACTTCCAACGTTTACATGTTCTTTTAAGTGTGCCTGCAAGTTTCTCACCATTTGACATTCAATCCTGATGTGTAATTATATGGATGTGAGTTTGCTCGCTGAGCTGGAAGGTTAGTTTTCAGACGTTTTGTCACCATTCTAGGTAACATCATCAGTGAGCCTCCGACGAAACGCTGGTGTTATGTCCCGCTTTCTATTTATCTGGTTAGGTTTCCTTGTCGGAGGCTCACTGATGATGTTACCTAGAAACGTCTGAAAACTAACCTTCCAGCTCAGCGAGCAGACTCACATCCAGAACCTCAACCTGAGCTACAAATCTTCTCAAAATTCGCTTGTAATTATATCCCAGTTCCTCCTCCATTGCTAGGTCAAAATCTGGGAACTCCTTCCCCAACCGCATTGCCAGTGTACCTGCATCATATGGCCTGCATTGGTTTAAGAAAGCAGATCTACACCGCCTTATTGAAGGCAATTAGGAATGGACAAGAAGTGCTAATCAAGCCAGCAACTTGCATTCTATGAATATTTTCGAAAAAGTATGCTCAGGTTTCTGGAATGGAACTTGACCCTACAACGTGCTGGCTGAAATGAATGTTGCCCAGGTGACTGGCATAATTCCTGGAGCCTAAAATACAGCTCAGTGTTGCAGTGTGGAAATAGGCACATACAAATATCAGCAGTAGGATTGAATTTGACTCTGGTGCTATAATTTGAGAGTGTGTTGCCTGTAATTGTTTAGGTTACACATTTGAGTGACTGGTGGGATTGGATGTTTAGGATTTATCTGTCAGTTCCTTTCGAACAGGAGAACAGGGTGGAAAATGTCCTTGGTGCAGGTACATTTCTTGACTTTGAATTCAGTGATTGTCTTAGTGCTTTAACTTTATTTATTTTGCACACCCTGGCTTGTTTACACTTCAAACCCGAGTGGTGTGTTTATTGGTATTAAGCATTGTGTGTGTGTATTTTCAAGTGATTATTCAATTGCAAGTCTAGAGATTTATCCAGTTTAAGAAGATTGCCAAGATGCTTTTAGAGGGGCTTTTTGTCTGTGACCTGCTGACAGATTTTTCATAGTGGCCTAGCTTCTGAAAGTTTGTAGAGCACAAAAATGTCATCTAACGCTACTACACATAAGGAACGTGTTTCAGCAGTAGTAATTAAGATTAGTTAATTTGAGACATTGTGAATAAATAGTATTATTCAACCTCAGAAGTTGAGGCAGCTAATTTAGAACGTCTCCACTGTTCAGACAAAGCAAGGCCACAGGTGCCTAGATTACAGGTTGTAAGACTTTACACTGGATGATTCTTGATGTTTGTCATCGAGACAAAGTGTGGGTTTTTTTTGAAGATTGACTGTCTGTCTTTAGAGGTACTGTGTAATATGATCCCACCAAAAATGTAACATGGATACAGAACTGGCTTGAAAGTAGAAGACAGTGGTATTGGAGGGTTGCTTTTCAAACTGGAGGTTTGTGACCAATCATGTGGCCCAAGGATCGCTGCTGGATCCACTGCTTTTCGTCATTTATAGAAATGATTTGGATGTGAATATAGGAGGTATGGTTAGTAAGTTTGCAGATGTTCCCAAAATTGGAGGTGTAGTGGATAGCGCAGAAGGTTACCTCAGAGTACAATGGGATCTTGATCAGTTGGACCTGTGGGTCAAAGAGTAGCAGGTGGAGTTTAATTTAGAGATATGAGAGGTGTTACATTTTAGAAAGGCAAATCAGGGCAGGACTTATACACTTAATGGTAAGGCCCTGGGGAGTGTTGCTGAACAAAGACACCTTTGGTTCACATTTCCTTGAAAGTGGACTTGCAGGTAGATAGGATAGTGAAGCAGGCATTTGGCACACTTGCCCTTATTGGACAGTGTATTGAGAACAGGAGTTGGAATGCCATGTTGCAGCTGTATCAGACATTTAGGTCACTTTTGGAATACTGTGTGCAATTCTGGTCTCCCTGCTATAGGAAGGATGTAGTGAAACTTGAAAGGGTTCAAAAAAGATTTACAGGGATGTTGCTAGTGTTGGAGGGTTTGAGCTATAGGGAGAGGCTGAATAGGTTGGGGCTATTTTGCCTAAAGCATTGAAGGCAACGGTGTGACCTTATAAAGGTTTATAAAATTATGAGGGGTATGGTTAGGATAAATAGACTAAGCCTTTTCCCTGAGGTGGGGGAGTCCAAAAATACAGGGGGTGGGTTTAAGGTGAGAGAGAAAGATTTAAAAGGGACCTTCGGGGAAACTTTTTCACGCAGAGGGTTGTGCGTGTACAGAATGAGCTGCCAGAGGACGTTGTGGAGGCTGGTGCAATTACAGCATTTTAAAGGCATCTGGCTGGGTACAAATGGGACTAGATTCATCTAGGGTATCTGGTCAGCATGGATGATGTGGACCAAAGGATCATCTTCTATGCTGTACATCTCTGTGACTCTGTGATAAATATCTGTAGCTTTCTGTCAAATAACAGTGTGACTGCAGTCGTTCCTGTTTTTATCATTATTTCCAAAATAATTCATCAAGATATCAAATGTGTGGGAGGTGAAAAGAGGTGCTGAGCAGTGATTTACTTGCTTGAAGTTTAGAAACGTGCCTGAACAGTTCTTGCTCTTGGTTCTAAGTGCAATGAGTTTGTATGCAAATTCAGGAGCAGAGTGTAAAATGAGCCTGAGGCCAAAATGAAAAACTGTTAAAGGGAGCATGTTCTAACCATACCTCTGGCCTTGGCCTTTGTTCTGTTGAAATGTCTCACACACCCGTATAAGGATTTCTTTTGGCTGGCTTCCAGTCTACAACCTTCCGTAAACTAGAGCTCTTCAAAAACCCTGCCGACAATATCTGAACTTGCATCAAGCCTAGATGTGCTTTCTGGCTTGGATTGGTCCCTGGTCTGGTAATGCTTCTATTAATATTTTCATCCTTATTTTCAAATCCTTCCATTATTCAGTTTGGAGGAAAACTGCACTTTTGGCCTATTATGGTTACTCTTGAAGGAAACAATATGGCAAGATATGGGAAATTCAAATGGTTGGTGTTTTTGCACATACCGTTAGTACAGTTGTCTCTTGGGTCTTAGCAGACACTGCTTGCTCAGGAAGCACATTTGAGAAGTCTTGCCAAACGATAGTTCAGTTTTGATCAGAGATAATGGGAACTGCAGATGCTGGAGAATCCAAGATAATAAAGTGTAAAACTGGATGAACACAGCAGGCCAAGCAGCATCTCAGGAGCACAAAAGCTGACATTTCAGGCCTAGACCCTTCATCAGAGCCAAATGATAATTCAGTTTTGCACTGGATTCACAGCAGTGGTGCTCCAGAAAGGCAGAGCTAAACAGCTTGCTCCTCAGGAGACCCCTGCCTCCCCCAAAGTAAAAAAACAAAATTTACACTGTCAGCAAAAAAAAGTCTTCAAGCAGAATGACTAAAATCCAGAGACAGCGTGAACTGCAGATGCTGGAGTCAGAGATAATAGGGTGGAGCTGAAGGAACACAGCAGGCCAGGCAGCATCAGAGGAACAGGAAAGCTGACATTTCTAATTGAAATGTCTAGACTATAAAACCCATTTGTGTGATTCCTGAGAACTGAGTTCAGGCAATTAGCTGAAATCATGTGATTCCCTTTAAATTTCTTTTTTCAATGAAAATATTACCTTTTAATTACCTGAATTTTTAAAATTGGATTTGTTTCTACACAACTTGAGATAAATCCATTTACGCAGTACTGAAAAAAATTTATCCTTTAAAAGTATTAATTATGAGGCTTCATGATATTCTGAAATGATACACACTATTTTAAACTTATAAAATCATAAGAATGTAAGATTATATGTTTGCTATCAGTTATTCTGATGAGGGATTCAGTGTTGCTGAATTTTGAATAATTGCTGGAATGTAAAGTATTAGTGTTTCTGCATGAACAAAGACCAGTGAGAAATATCCAAAACACGAGAATATAAGGAAATGCTGTGTTGATATTGAACTGTCTCCGGGAAGTAATAAACAGGGTTGCTCTGTCATAATACAAAACTAATATCTTCACAGAAATAGGTTTGAGGTTTTGTTTTGAAACTGATTGGGATGAGGAAATAATTTGGGAGTAAAATGGATAAGCCAATTGCCTTCTCAAAGGGCAATCTGATTATGGGCCCCTTACTGCTGCTCTAAGCCAACTGCAAATAATTCTTAAGATTGTGTTATGACTGCGTTGCATGGCGTTTGTGCATCACTTGTGGTGCCGACAGTTCTCAAATGTTTCGAATTGTTACCCAAGTCACTTTATAAAAAGCTTTTAAACACCGTCTTCCTTTGAATTGGGAATTTAGTTGATTCAGAATTTGTAATCAATTCTGAAACAAAGTGAAAAAGAAAAACTTAATATGCTTGGGAATCAGAGCTAAACGAAGCAGGTCTAGTGGTTGGTTGGCTTGCCCGCCGAGCTATTTTGTTGTTCCGCAGATGTTTAATTACCCTGCTGGGTAACAGCATCAATGCAGCCTCCAATGAAGTGCTGTTGTGTTTTCCTGCCTGGTATTTAAACTCTGGGGTCCGCAGAGCTGGTTTATCTCGCTTCTGGTTTTCCCTCGCAGTGGAGTATATATGGGGTTGAGTTCTATGTGTTTATTGATGGCTTTCTTAGTGGAGTGCCAGGCTTCTAGGATTTCCCGTGCTTGGGAAGCATGTAAGCATGGGAATTCCTAGAAACTTGGTATACCACTAAGAAAGCCATCAATAAACACATAGAACTCAACCCCATATATACTCCACTGCGAGGGAAAACCAGAAGCGAGATAAACCAGCTCAGCGGACCCCAGAGTTTAAATACCAGGCAGGAAAACACAACAGCACTTCATTGGAGGCTGCATTGATGCTGTTACCCAGCAGGGTAATTAAACATCTGCGGAACAATGAACCAGCTCAGCGGGCGAGCCAACCAACCACAACCTGAGCTACAAATCTACTCTAAAATCTTAGAAGCACTTCTTTTTATTAGGAAGTCTTGCAGTTGCATCTGTGCAAGTGGGGTCTGGGACCCCAAGAGGAGCCACCAGTTGAAATTTTAGGAATTTAAGCTCTGAGGTGACACTGTTGCCCCCTTAAGCCCACCCTTGCTGCTCCCTGAGGGGTTGTGATAGCTCAAGCTCTGAAATAGGGTCGCAGTGTGGAAAGGTTTGGCAAGCACTTTACTCTGGGTCTGAATGACACCCTCCTACGTTGTAACATTCTCTTGCATTTGGATGCAGTCAAGTTGCACCTTTTGTAAAATGTGCGTCTTCTGTTGAATGGTTAATGGCTAATGTTTTCTTGTATTTCTCAGGATAAGTATGAAGAAGAAATTGAGGTATATAAACACCATCTTGAACAGACTTACAAGCTATGCCGTCCCTGTCAGACAGCGGTGGAGTATTATATTAAACACCAAGATCGACAGATTCGCGCAATTCTATTTGACCATCAACTTCGTCGTCGAGAAGCGGACAAAACCTTTGTGCAGGTGATGTTGGTTGCACGATCACTCTGATCTCTTATTTGTTTGGTAATGTTTCCACTAGCTCATGGGAGTGAAGGGAGGGAGAGAGAAAGTAAAAAGTAGGTGGCAGTTTTGGAGCCTTTTGATAATGAGACTCCTACCTTTGAGATCTTTGGAAAAAGGGACCAGTATTCTGTTTTGACTTCACTGTGCAGGATTCTGGTGGCATTTCATTTATTATATTGTTAATTTTTTTGTCTTTTTTTTGTTTATCCAGAATAAAATATGCAGCATTGTCTGACCTTTGAGTTTCCCAGTACCAGTTATGTGTGCTCTTTTGATTCATTTAAATGTTAATAATGACAGATTTGATTTATTGTTTGGTAATCACTTGAAGCACATTTTGACAATATGATGATAAGAGCTTGTTACTTCATTTAGCTGCGATTTTTTTTGACGTATTTCACTTGTGCCAGTAAAGGATGTGGTCTCATCAGTTTACAACTGAAATCCAAAGAGAGCACTTCGAATGTAGTTACATGATGAGTCAGACAGATTACAAGTTTCACCTAGAAGGTTTCTTTCCTGGAAAGGCTGTTAAATTCTATGGTGTGTTTGAATTATTCTGCAACTAATAGTGTGATGTGTCCATGCTCATTTTCTCTCAAAGATGTCTTGTTAATGTAGTGTTACGAGTGTTGAAGCATTAGAAAGAACTTTTTTTAAAGCAGGTGAGGGGAACTGTCAGGAGTAAACTGTTCATA